>NC_056561.1:18620073-18622746 GCF_013358625.1 Macadamia integrifolia | reverse complement strand
TTAGGTTAGGGCTACCAATAACACATGTTGATGTTTGTAATGGTACTGTTAGAAGCAGAGTATTTCTTGTGTTTCCTCTCTCTCTCTCTCTCTCTCTCTCTCTCTCTCTCTCTCTCTAAACAGTTAATTTCTTGTGTTTCCTCGCCCCGGTACTCCTCTTTATCTTCTTCTTCTTCTTCTTCCTCTGAAAGCTATAATCAAACTGGCTAAATGCTAATGCAGTGGATTCATTTTTTCCAATTTAACAACTCGTGCACAGATCAGAAGACAAATCTTCCACATTCTTAACTTGGTTCTCGAATTAACCAACCAAGACACTGAGCCCCTGAAAGTACTCAGTCCTGTATCTCGTGCCCTTAATCTGGAAAAATGTGTTCTGATGTCCTTTTGTTGTTTGAATTACCATTACTGCAGGCTTCGTGGTGCTTCAAAACTAGAAGAATTCTATCCTCGGTGTGGTTCAGGAAACTCTGCTCCACAGTCTCGTGATACTCCACCCCAAAGAGATAAACTACAATGGCTAACCAGTTTAGTTTCTATGCGTATTTGGTTCTGTCCTTCTATGTCCATGATATGGTTTAAATTTTTAAATATTATATTTATAAATAGTGCTTCCCGTAAGGTACTACTATGATGAAAATAAAAGATACCAAAGAATATTTAGATATGGTTAAGTCATTAGAATCCAACCAACATACTAAGGGTAACCAAATAGTTTTCCAGAAAGAATCACTACACAAAATCAGGTTAACCAAACAATTCTTAAGGAAGAATCATGTAACAGAGTCATAGACCAAGGTAACCTAATGATTTTTCAGTTACAAATATTGTTCAAGAGAATGTCTCTCAAAAGATTGACATCCATATTCGATACATACACCATTTGATTTACGCAACCAAGCGTATACTAAACCCCCTAGTTTAGGCCATAAAAGTGGCTTATTACACTCAAAACACACAGGATTAAAGGCCCAACATGTATGAAACCCAGCCCTAGGCTTATTCCTAATAAAACAAGCCTATTTTGGAGATGAATCTGCATCATTTGGATTTTATATGTAATGGGCTGAATTATGAGGCCCAAAAGTGGGGGTTTATTGGGATAAACAATATTTAATTAGTAAGTGGGTCCAATAGGTAATATAGTGGGCTTTGGTTTAGTCATTGAAGAGTCTTATTTTTGTCATATAGTTTAGTCATTAAACAGTCTTATTTTTGTCACTTGTGTTGGTCCCTGATGTAAGGTTGGGTCACAGATGACACAAGCCCAAGCAAGATCTCAAAATACAGTGTATAAAACTCAGGTTCAAGTACTCCATACACAAACAAAGCACACCCCGAATCTGATATATCAAATTACAGGAATTTCAGATTTCAAGAACACAATTGAACAACCTTGGATGGCCTTCAAATAGCCATCAAGTAGACATTTTGAGGTACTGAAAGCCCTAAAAATCTCAGATTAAAATAAATAATGGTTGCTGAGATATTACCAAACTTGATCTAGGGTTCAGAATTATTAGTGAATATAAGAGAGAATCAAAACCAGGCAGCCAAGGGGGCAGGACCTTTGAAAGAATTCTAAAGGTGCAGGCAATCAAATTATCAAACTAATTGGCCGTACCATTTAATTCATGTACACAGTTTTTCACAAGAATCAAATAACATGGCAGTGCTTTCCGATCAAGATAATTGTCTTCGAAGAAATCTTAAAAGATATTAATTGGGTTTAACTTCACCACATACCAGCATTGTTTATATGCCATATTAATCCCATTCAGGCCCTAAGATCTGTCACTTTTCAAAGCAGAGATAGTTTCTTTGACTTTCACCAAATTAACTGGAAATAAGAACAGAAAAGTTTAAAGCTTTATAACTTATACCTACCAAGTTTATCAAGGTGTAAGGCGATCCAAGGCAATAAAGGATGAAAAAATCAAGGCGACCAAGGCGCCAGTCCAGGCTGAGCCACCTAGATGCCTTGATAACTATAAAACATACACATAAACAGAGATTCTTATACAGATTAGAGAGGGAGAACAGAAACTAATCCTAGGACTACGATGTTTATCAAACTACCATTGCTTTGAAAAAAAAAGTGAATAGTTGTCATGGAAACGTAGAGAGAGAGAGAGGGAGAAAGAGAGAGAGAGAGAGAGTCATAAACAAATAAAAAATCTGTAGTGAAGATAACAATCTTATCATAATAAATAAATAAAAATAAAAATAAAAGTATGAAAAATATAAGGAAAACATGATAGAGCATACTTCTTTCTCATCCTCGTCTAGGAAATTCAATATGCTCTGCTGCTTCACTTCAGCTCTGTTTTTCCGTGATGACATAAATGTCTGTGGAGTCCATCCTGCATTTGAGTTATCAAGTTTAAATAGTATGTCATCATAAGAAAATCAACCAGTGGACCACTAAAGAATCACAGAAGCTAAATGCAATTAAACTTATACCCTCTTTTGTGCCCACTGTATTGTAGTAACCGGCAGAAAAGCCTCCTGTAAAGGCTCCATGAAATCTTCTTCGCCCTTCCTCATCCCTCACCTGAAAGTTACAAATTTCCAAGGTTAAATAGTAAAAAACAATGAATAATCAAATAAATAGATTAAGTGGAACCACGAACTTGAAATAAACTTGAGTTTTTTCTTCATTTTTTTTTTTTT
>NC_056561.1:18567132-18620053 GCF_013358625.1 Macadamia integrifolia | reverse complement strand
GGTGGGGGAATATTTTGGTACAATCAGCTATGCTTAACATTTGAAATTTCAGATTTTCCCCCCTTTCAACTCCTGCCGAAATCCAAATATTTTGGTGGAATTTCAACAAATGTTGCATATAAATTCTGGTATCATTTTGCCTCGGTTTCTTGCAAAATCAAAAAATTCTCGGAAAACTCAAAAAAAAAAAAAAAAAAAAGGCCAGAATTTCAAACACTGATAATGTAGAACTAGTATTAGCAAGGCCAAGGATACCTGTATTGTAGAACAGCAATACAAACAGATCAGAAATAAGGAAGCAAATCAGTTCTGGAAATCAGGTTATTGAGTCCAGAAGTGAAGGTTTTTGAAAACAGATTATAATCATAGTTGTCAAGGCAAGGCGCCGCCTTGGCGTCCAGGCGGTTCGCCCGGGTCCTAGTTGACTGCCGCCTTATTGCACTGCAAGTTGCCTTATATTTTTGACTTATTGATGCCAAAAATCATTTAAGCAAGTCAACCCCCCCAGCCCAAGAACAAAAACAGGATTTTTGGTTGTAGGGGCGATTTTCAACTTTCAAATGTTTGGTTCTAAAAATTTTATAAATCTTATCATGGTAAAACATTGCTAAAAACCAAAAGTCCAGTAAAATAATCTTTTGTTTTGATGTCTTTAAAATTATTTTCATTCAAGCAATTTTAACAGCATTCGTGCACTTTAAAATAAGTTTGACCGGAATATAACTTTGTCATTACAACTCATATTTAAGTAATTTTAGACTTTTTGGAAAGCTAATTTTGTGTTATACCTAATACAAAAAGTCTTATGTAAAAATAAAATCATTTGACCAGTAAAACTTATTATAGAACATGAGCATTACTCTGCATGTTAATTTTTATTGTTTAATGTAATTTAATATTGATCTTTAATGATTTGATGTGGCTTATGTTGATTTTTTATGACTTTGATGTGGCTTAATGTTGATTTTTTATGATATAAGGTATATGTAGCATATTAAATAATATTAGAAAAAGAGTGAGGTATATGTAGCATATTAAATAATGTTACAAAATAGTGAAAATAAAAAATAACACTTGGTCGTCGTTTGCCTTAAGGCGGTCGCCTAAGCGCTTAGGCAGCTCTCCAATGCCTTGGTTCACCTTGGCACCGTGACAACTATGATTATAAACAACTATGGAAGGGTATATAAGTATTGAAATAGCCTTTAAACAGATCCATAAACATGAAGACATATCACAGGAAACAATAGAGATCAGAATTGCTCTACCGATTCTAGCTTCAGGTCTATAAACTGGACAAAAATCACTACAGGACAAGGATAGGGTGATTTTAATATCTCACAAACCACTGGTCAGAATGACCTGCAAATTGGATCGAGTGAAGTACTATACGAGAGGGAGGATCGGTCCAAATTTCAACCAAAAGTGATGCCTGGAAGTGTCTCAGACAACAAGGAACCAATTAGGAAACCAATGGAAATAAGGGCTGGACTGTGAATTCTGTGTACCTGGTTGAATGAGGCGAAGTAATGGATCCTTGAACAAATTGGAGAAGAAGATAATAAACTAGAAGAGGACCTCTCGGGCTATCCACCGCAGAGAGTCAACTGGATCAAACACCAGTTCCATCAGCCTTGATCAAACACAAGACAAATCTCCATAGAGAAAGCAGCATTCCAGCTATGGGAGCCTCCTTGCTTTGTATTAATTGTGATAATGGGGGAGGGAATACAGCCTAACAATTAAAAGGCTCCAAAAAAGGAAACCTCACAATTGATTGCCTATTAAAAATCAATTAAAATAGAAACAAACTAAAAAAAAGAAACCAATGACTTGACTCAACTAATGACTTAACTCTAAGAAATAACAAAGGCTCACAACTTAAATTGAACCCAACTAAAAAGGAAACAAATTATTAAATCCCGTATGCAACCTTCATACCCCCAATTTAGACCCATAAAAGTGGTCCATTACACTCAAAACCACATGGAATGACGGTCCAACACATATACAACCCAACCCTATACTTATTCCTAATAAAACAAGCCTAGTTTGCTAAAGAATCTACATCAATTGCTCTCCTATGCTAGCCTCTCATAAATGCAGATATACCCCTTTTTTTACACTGAATAACTACTTTGAAGTTTGAAGAGAGATCCGTATAAACTGCAAGGGAAACAAATAAGAATGAAAACACAGAAAATCATTTGGGCAGGACCTTCTCATGTAGTCTCCAGTTTGTTCAAAAGAAAAAAAAAAAAAAAGCATTACTAATGGCATGGTTTATGTAAAATAGCTGGCATGTACTCTTTTTGGAATTAGCATGCAATGGTCTACAAGCACTCTCCCCCGGTGTTTGAGCTGACTTAGACCACTCTCTCCTGGTGGTCGCTTCTAATTTATAAATAACTAGACAATAACCCCAGGGTAGCTCAAGTCCTTTCGCTAGTAATGGAAGTGCAACAAATTTTTTAACCATACGAATCCTAAAAAAATCCCATTGAACCACATTATAAATACTAATAAAATGAGGCTGCTCTCAACTGAGGTGTTGAACTTTATTCAACAAGCTGTCAGATGGAAATCATTCCAATACATGGTGGAATATGTATGTTAACCGTTAACAATTTGACATTATGAAGTCACATCTTCTACAAGTAACATTACCCCAGAGCAAGTTATCATACCATGAATCCCAAAAAATTCATAGGATGACCAATAAATGCAATTAGCAGCCAACATGGACAACAACAGCAACAACATCCACCAGGGTAGCAATAATTCATGCAAAAACAGTAATGGTACTCAAATGACTTTAATCGTTAACCACCCACAACACAATTAACTTTGTCCAATTAGAAAGTAAACGAATAGGGCATCTTATTGAAAATGGAAGGGAGAGAGTATGAACTTCTGAATGAGAATGAAAAACCAATACCTCTTGCTTCCATGGAGGGAGAGTTCGCAACTGGCCTGCTGCCTCCGCAACCGCTTTCTTCTTGCGGCTTGTGAGCTCTTCTTCACGCTCGATCGGCGTCCCGATGAAAACAAAATCTTCTTCGTCCGAATCCATTATCGTAAGCTGAAACTAATCCCAGCAATCAATCTAAGAAAAAAAAATTATCATGCATTTGTATGCGAAATGTTAACACAGAACTTTTCAAACCCTAGTATATCGAGACAATGGATTAAGACATGGAGAGACTCCATTTGAGAGGGAAAGGGGATAAAAAAGAGGTGGGAGAACAAAATTATCGAGGAACTCGTACCTTCGACTTCGGTTACTGCTTCCCCAAAATCGTCTGTTCTTCCATTCTTCTTATTAGTATGTTAAGCGACGCTTTCGTGAATTGTGACGTAGTAATCGAACCGATGTACATTTTATTTTGGTTTCAATAGCTAGAATCTTTACTTGGTTCGATTAATTTTGATTTCATGATTAAATCTATTGAACCGAATTATCTATTTTCAAACCGAATTAAGAATTTGTGTTCTCTTTAATATTTTAATCACCGTTCACGTTAAACTCTATTCCTCTTTAATGTTTTGACAAAGGGTTTGGTGTATTGTTGTCCTAACAAATAAGACTCTTTTTTTTTTCTTTTCTTTTTTTCCTTTTTTCTTTTTTCTTTTTTCTTTTTTGTTTGGTAAAGATGTATGAAGTTGGCCCAAACAGCTAAAAGCCTAAAATACGACTTGAACTGAATAAGGAACCCGAATAAAAACTTAACCGATTAGGGGTATCAATATATTTTCGGACTATGACCTACATATTTAATGAATGAGTCGATCTTGGTTTGTGTCGTGTTGGGTTCGATCAGGTTTTGGGTTTTAATCGGGCTTATCCTAATTGGGCTGATCGGGCCTTAAATGGAATATTGTACCAATAAAGCCTTAAATGGTCTTTACTTTTCTTATATTAAGATACTTTAATTTATTTTATTAAATCATACAAAAATTTTAAAAATATATTACACTGAGTTATATTCAATAATTGATAAATATATATATATATATATATATCAATATATACCCTATTCTATCCCAACAAAATCAAAAATACCAATATAAACGGTCGAGCTAAAGTGTCGATCTGAGTCGGGCTTATAAACAGACTGGGCCGGTTAGGAGGCCCATCGAGCTTACCCCTTGCACCATGTACTACCTATTTATAAACTGGCCAAGCTTAGGCCCGACATGTTTATTAATCGGGCCTATCGATGTGGGCTTGGAATTGACACCCTTGGTACCGATCCTTTTTTTTTTTTTTATTCATAGTTTTTGTTCAATTTGATTTTGATTTTTGTATTTGGTATGTTGAACAAACCAAACCCGAAACTAAACAAACAATGGGATCCTGGTTTAGAAAAAAGGTCAATCTTTTTTTTTCTGTCACCGAAGTGATGGGATGAGATGGGTCCAAGAGATGTGTCCCTTTCTTATATTCCCAAAAAGGGAAACTAATGTGCTCTCTGGTGGTTGCGTGACCTCTATGTTATCACAGGGGCCAATGAGGAGCACACATGGGCATCAACAATAAGTGGGGTTTTTTGGTTTATAGGAGTTGGGCGTCATTTCGCCAACTTTTATGTTTGGGCACAAGGGGGTGACGAGGGAATATTCATTTCTCCATATTTAAAATAGGGAAGGCGATCTATACACCAGCGGTGTATAATGGAATTGGAAAACTATTTTGTACCGTCCTTGAATTTTAAATTTATATTGTGTTACACCCCAGTTTGCTAATAATATCGAGTACTCCCCCGTTTAGCATTTTAAAATGAAATTACACTTAAATCCACTCCTTTAGTTGATTCACGTTTAGTAATGACATTAGGGAGTTAAAATTTACTAAATACCCAAATTACCTTTGAAGAAAGATAAACTTACCATTTTACCCTTCATTATAAAACCACAAATTGATGATGGAATTAGTTGAGATTTCTCAATCTTCTTTGCAAGGCCTTCAATATGTGACAATGGATGGAATTCTGACAAGAAAGCTCCAACGACTTGCAATTTTTTAACCCTCTGCTCACCGTAGGCCATACCTCCGCTTGCCCTCTCTCTTTGCTGCCCATCCCACAATTTTGACCACATTCTTGATAGAAGAATTGCACCCAATTGTGAGCAGTGACATATGAATCATCAATAAATCTATAATTCGAAGTCATCGATTATGCCCAATTTTATTGTAACATTGCTTTAATCTAAATTGGACTTCCTTGAAAAGGGGTATTTCATTAAGGCTCCATTTGGTTGCAATGTGAATTTGGGAAGGGAAGTGAAATTTTTATACTTTAAAAATAAATGTTTATAATCATTACCCCATATGATTATACAAACTACTTAATTTTTTTAATCATATTTAATAATGATATATTTTACATGTAATTTTTATTTTACATCTTATAACAAAGGGTTTTGAATTCAAAGTAAAGTGAAATTTTATAACCAAATATGGAATGATTTGAAGTTAATGTTAAAGTCACATGGGTAATGATTGCATATATTTATTTTTTAAGTATGAAAATTTCACTTCCATTCCCTTTAATTCCCCTTACAACCAAACATAGCCTTTCTTTCCGTTATGTTTCTTGATCTTGTAATCTTGAGCTCATCGCCTTGTTGCGAGAGCATCATCTTTGTTCCTGTCACATGTCTTATGGTTTATCCCCCCATTTTCTTACTCACTTCTGCATCCCCTTCTGATTGGGAGTTTTATTATTGAGCTTTTTCTAGTGGATAATTCATGATAGGTTTTGATAATAATAAAAAATTATATTAACCATGCATAGGCAGCTTGATACGGGTTTATCAATTTGACCTCTCCGCTTTCTTGTCGTTTATATTTTGCTATTTTTTCATGATTTTGAGTGAGTACAGTATATTGTTTGATAGTTGACCATTTATGATATACAATTCCTAAGGGTGAAGTCTAATTTTTATTGGGTTGATTGAGGTGCCTAATGTCTTCATTGGATTGCAACTTGATATGAACTTAACTCTTATTTAGACCAGTTGGAATGGAATCACTTTTATTTATTTTTAGTTATGAATTATAAACCCCGCTCTAGATATTAACTCCTACACAATAGAGATTGTTGTAGACAACCTAACCACCTTGCAACATTCATCCTTATGCTAATGTGGCAATTGGGCCACAAAAGTTAACATGAATCTCCCTTTAGTTCCATTTTATAAACTGAATAATAATACATCCAAAAACATGTAACGAGATTGAGTGAAAACTTGGCGTGTTTCATTGATATTGTTTGTAGCATTATATGCAAGAAAGTGATCCCACTGAATTGTTAACAAAGATTGAGAGAATATGCATAAAATAGTAACTCTAAACATACTTGGTAAGCGAGGTGGACTGATATACATCGAAGGCAATGAAATGTATTGGTGAGCGGCAAGGATTCCACCAACTAAATCCGTGCAATAGCATCATTAGGTCGGGAGTGTGGCCAAGGAGGTTCAGGTATTATTATTAGGGATGGTTGCAATCAAGTTCGCCTTGGCAGGTCCGAATTAGTTATATTTATTTTTTGTATTTTTGAAAACTAGCTATATTTTATTCTATACTTGGGGCCCATTTGATAAAGTTTCAAGAAACTCGTTTCTGCCGTTTCTGTTTCCAGAAACAGTAGAAACGGAGCAAAAAACGTATAATAAAACTGTTTCGTTTCACTTATTTTTAGAAATAGAAATATAAATTTTTACTTATTTATGGTTCAAGAAACAACCCAGACGAAACAAGTTCAACTTGTTTTGCCGTTTCTGGAAATGTCTTGTGGCAATTCTTTCACTGGTTACCATCGACTTCTAAAAACATGACCTATCAAACACCTTCAATTCCGTTTATGTTTCTAGAAACGAAAATTTATGTTTCTGCCGTTTCTTGAAACAGAAACGGCATAAACGTTATCAAACGGGCCCTTAGTGAAGCTATGACCATTCACAATGGTTTGTTGGAGACACTCTCAATTGCACCAAGTAGCTTAATGTGGAATTGGATTACAAGGACTTAAATCTCTTATTTATCAGGTGTTCAAACATCTACTCTTTTGTCGACTAGAAGAAATTTTGCATTTATCATCCAATTTTATTTTTCTTACTTTTTTTTACGTTCCTAAGAGGATCAATAAGATTGTTATCTTTTCAGCTTGAAAAATCGTATCATTGACCGTACAATAATTTGACCAAATTCCAATTGATAGAAGAAAACTCATATCCCATTAGATGTATGCAGATATTACGTTCGAATGAATTAATTCATTTTCCACCACCACAAAAAAATGGAGCGTATTAATTTCACAAGAGTTTTTTTTTTGATAGAATTAATTTCACAAGATTAAGATGGTAAACAGTCTTTGGGTTCAGGGCCACGCAACAAGGCAGCTTTTTTTTTTTTTTCCTCCAATTTTAAGGGCTATAATCGTAAGGATGGAAGCTAATTGATAGGTTTGAAATTTATTCAGATAAGAAAGATTCCAATCCAATCGTTACCTATCCCGCTTCTGACCCAGTCGCTCCCTATGCAGGTTCCAAGGCCGTCTGACAGTTATTTTTGGGTTGAATGGCGCTAAACGTAATTAATTAGAAGCAGAGATCGTATCAGAGTGTTTATATACCTATTTCTCTCTCTCTAATTTCTCCCATTTCTTCTCCGAAATTTAATCTGAACTCTTACGTTTGTTCTCTCCCTTCAGATCTGCGACCAACTCGTCGCATTAGTTTTGGATCAAATCCTTTGCTTCTTCTTCATCTTCAGTGATTTGGGATTTGAGATTGGCTGAAGACGATGCTGACAAAGTTCGAGACGAAGAGTAATAGGGTAAAGGGCTTGAGCTTCCACAGTAGGAGACCATGGATCTTGGTCAGCCTCCATGGCGGAGTGATCCAGCTATGGGATTACAGGATGGGAACTCTCATTGACAGATTCGATGAGCACGACGGTCCAGTTCGTGGTGTCCATTTCCATCACACTCAGCCGCTCTTCGTGTCTGGGGGTATATTACTCATCTGCTTCTGTTTCTTTCAATCAGCATTTTCATTTTCAGGTTCAATTTGTTTGAATTGTTATCTAAACCGTCATGCGAATCTATGGTGGTAATTGGAGTCTATGCGAAACGTAGATCGAGACAATGTGGTGTAATTGTATAGTGGTGATTCAGATCTTCCTCATCGAAGTTCATTTCTTGCATTGGTTCTCTTGGTAAATTGGTTGGATCAGTAAGTTGCTTGTATTTCATCTGATTAGTGAAATTTTCGATGATTGGGTCATGGAATTTGTGATGATTTGCATTAATTGTACTCAAAACAAATTCGTACAATGAGATCCAAGAATGCTACGGTGATCAGTTCACTTTTTCTGTGATGGAAATGCAAGTAGCCTCTGGGAACAAGCATATTGGGGCAGATCACTGATTGGATCTAGATTGCAAATCAGATTATTGAGTTCAAAGCATTCTTTTGAGAAAGGCGATTATATTCACCTTTGTTTCCCAATTAGGTTTCTGTCATCTACGTCACTGAGCTTCTTATTCAAGTATTAAGACAGTTTAATGATGGCAATTTGAGATTGGCAATCTTTCTTTATGCATATTGACAGCCAGGGTTGGACCGATGATTCTGTTCCTTGGGGAGGGGGAGCAATACCTCGGGAGTGCTAAAGTGACCCAATAGGAGAGATTCACAGTAGAGGTTTCCTCCCCCTTCAATGCACTGGTGGATCAAGATCCCAATATAGAGTTAGGGCTCATGGACATGACTCTTAAGATATTGCATTGGATTGGTACATTAACATGTATATCTTGTTACGTTAAGGTTCAATGTTACTACCCCAGCCTTTTAAGGGATAGATCTTTGCATGCATGATGTTTTATTACTTTAGCTGCAAACAATAAAAATATAAAACTAGAAAGCTGAACTAGGAAGTTGACTTAGAATGCTAAACTAGAAAACTTGAACTATAGGACTACGAACATATTGAATAGAATAAAGCAGGTATGAAATAATTCAGAAAACAACAGAAGAGAAGGAGAAAAAATCATACTTCAAACTTGAAAGTGTAGACACCTCCTTTCGTCACCCGGAATCCAGACCTAATTATAATGATTGGGTATCTTGAAATAGTGAGACTAGTGAGTGGAAGTTTATTTTTATGGCTTTGGAGGTTTCACATGGCTTCAGGTGACGTTCGGAATTATTTAAGGTGTGAATGACCAAAATTCCCTGGTACTGATTGACAGGGTCAAAAGTGAGGCAAAGACTCAAATGAAATTGAAATCAGATCAAACTTGGTGACTAGATCATTTTCATTATTAAAATCTTCAACTGAACAATGGTGTAAAATGATTTGATTGAACATTATTTGGGAAAAGATTCCATTCTAGCTCCGTGGGACTTATTGTCAAAATGATTTTCCTAAACAAAATAGTCCTCAAACTTCACGTCATTTAACAAAGCTTGGAACAAGCTTCAAAATGCCTTTTGAATCATCAATTTGGTTTTGTGGATTGTGATATTATAAGGGAATTAATCTATTTGGACCTAACCTGGTCTGAACCTGGACCACTTTGGACAACGTCACAGCATATTATGCAGATTTATGTCTGACGAGCCCAAGTCGACGTCGACTGCAGGTTCATTGACGCACTTGCAACACCGATGAGCCTTCATTGGGCATTGACCCACACTTGCTTGACGTTAATTTCTGAGAATACTTAGAAGTTCGGACTTTTCTGCTTGAGTAGTTTGAGCCGCCAAATGTCATCTGGATAGACTCAATTTGACCCTTGGACAGCTCAGATCAATAGTTTAATATTCAAGAAACCTGATTAAGCCTTTCACTTGGAGATTAAGCAGACGCAATCTAGTCTTGAAATAATTTAAGGGAAAGGTCTTCTTTTCAGGCCATTGATCTAAAATAGCCCTTATTTCCCCGAAATACAATGGACTTCAGGGAGATTGGATTTTAGATGTAACTGAGGACCGGAGGGTCTCTTCAACCATAAAAAGAGGAACTCCATCCCACGTTTTGGATACGGATAAGTGACCTGGGAATATCCGTGTAATCTGCAATCCACATTTTGCAATCTGCGAACTTCAGTAACTTTCTAAGCCAGAACGGACTCTGGCACACAGCTTTCAATCTTTTTCTTGTTTATTCTGGCAGAAACAGTCAGTCTCTTCCATATTGCTTCTTCTTCCTCTTCTTCTTTTTTCAAACCTCTTCTCATTGGATAAGTTCTTTACTTAGTTATCATATGAGTTTTTTTTTTACTTCTTCTCATTGGATAAGTTCTTTACTTAGTTGTTATCATATGAGTGTTTGGCATATGACTGCTGCTTCCGCTCGGCAGGGGCTATAAGCTGAAGGTTTAACATTTGATTCATTGTTCGTAAATGGTTTCCAAAGTATATTTAGGTGCTACCATGACCTATTTCTATGTCTTTTCGGTTTCACAGATCTACCATTTTCTTTGTTTGTTTATGTGTTTTCCTATGTTTCTGATTCACTTTAGTTCGGTCTATACATTAGGTAGTTTTGTGTTTTATGATGCATGCTCATGTCATCTCTGAGATATATTTATATTAATATTTTAGATATCATTGTATGGCATGTAATTTTCACTGTTTTGGCATATCATGATCATATTGCTGCTATCCCAAGTGGACAGCAGCAGTATGTTGATGTGTGTTCTTCTCGATTAACATAGGTTTGTATCTGTTATGTGTCAGCTAGACATTTCAAGTGAGATTTGTTTCTTTTATAGTTTCCTTTCACTAAATGTCACATGTATATTTGATCACTCTTCTTTTCTCGTATAATATTGCATCATATTACATTATCATGTACAGTTGTAGTGTTGATCATGCGTTGTAGTAAAAAATTATTGTCACAATCAGGTTCATCTGGTTCCTTCCTCACTTAATTCTGATGGCCACTCATCACAATATTTTAAATATGTTTCTTAGGATTTTTACATGATTTCTGACATTCTTTGACAAATATTCGATATAGAAGCATTATCATAAGTTTAAGCATTTCAAAGGTGGTTTTAAGCTTTGAACTTCATTTGGGCTAATCATATGAGAACTAAAATTATCCGCACCAATCTAAAATTAGCAATAGGACTTATGTGACTAGACTTCTACTTCATTTTTTTGTATAATATTTATCCATAAATTTCAAGATTAATTTTTCTGGATATTTTCATATCAGCAGCTGTTATTTTGTTAGTTTCTGAATTATTTGCATGTTTTTCCTTAGTTTAGATTGATTCATGCATTTTTCAGAGTGCATGTGCATAAATAGGGGCATTTTGGTAATTTTAGGGCTTCATCATGGAACATATGTCCATAAACATTTTCTGGTAGATTTCTGATATCAATGATTCAGCATGCATTTTATAGTTTTTTTTTTCCTGATTTTAGGGCATTTTTAGGAATAATATCATAGGAGGGATAAATTGGTCATTTGGCCTGATGTTGTAAATTTTTTTTTTATTTGTAAATATTATTTTGAGACTAATGGGCGAGATCCTCTGGCTCATTGCAACATGTTGGTTCAGAACTTGGAAACAACCTCTCCTGTGAAGCAGGGGGTAAGACTGCATAAATTTTCCCCTCCCAGACCCTGCAGTAGCGGGAGCTTTGTGCACTGGGTTGCTCTTTTATTTGGAGAGTCTCTGTAGCGTAGGTGCTGATCTTAGTATTGAATGATTTTTTAATTTTAATTGTTCATATATTTTACTTTTTTTCTTGTTGTAAATTATTCATTAAAATGAAATTTTTTGTGATTAGGAAATAGTGGTTTTCTTTTCTGATAACAGTAATTGATGTAGTTTATTCTATTTCAAGTTAATTAAAGAGGTTTTACATTGTATTGTATCATGGGCTAAACCTTGTTTTGCACAGCATGTGCACAGGTAAGTCATCTTTCCTTTTCTTTTTGAAGTTTCTGTATTTTAATTTGTAGGTTATTTCAGTAAATTAGAGTGTGAAAATGTTTAGTTTTAGAATATTTATTATCTTATAAAAATACCAAATAAAAGGGAAGACTGGTTTAATTGGGTTGACCAAGGTGCCTAACACCTTCCTGGTCCGAAACCTGACTCGAACTGGATCTCAAGGTTGGACCGGTTTGAATGGAATCATGTTTTTACATTTGGGCCCCAGACCCTAATCTATGTGGTGACTCCCTATTCCTTCTCTCCCAAGAGGAGGATATTCCTTGAAGACAGAAAAATCTCTGTTCTCACAGGCAAACAAGAATAAAAAAGAATGAAATTTCAGGACATCTTTTTCTCACATGTCATGGTGCAAGGGAATATCCATTAGAGAAATCACTAAGCAAATATAGTAAACTATTGTATATTACTCGATGGGTTCAATCTAACTCTATTGTGTTACCTTGCCTTTATTTATAATACCAACTATTAGATTCTTAGTACGAAATTTACTAAGAGTCAATTTCTAATTACAAGCACTACAAGAAATTAAACTAACAATAAAAGACTAACTAAGCTTTATGACTAAACATATATCACAGTAGGGATATTCCCCTATCGTGACTGATTGCGAAGAAACTAAAGTACCACAGGACTGTAATCCCCTGCAGTGCAGATCTTTACACGCCTTTTCATTTTTTTTTTTTCTCTACAAATGATTATGTATAATTTAATTGTAAAGAAGACTTTGTGGCATTAATTTTGGGATTAGGACTTTCAACACCAAACTCCCAAGTAGTTATGGTCACATACTACAAACTTTTGACCTGTCACTGAGAACTAGAAATAATGAACCTTTTTTGTTTTTTTATTTTCTAACATGATTAGAGCAATTGTCATCTAATGTGCTGAGAAGAGATAAATGATCATGCAAGCCGCTTTTATACACACCAGTGAGAAACACCATTATCTTAGTCCATTATTCTTCCATATCTAAGCATATGGAAGTTAGGGCTCCATTTATGGACCATTCAGGGAATGAAGATCAATATCATGTATGTTTTTGAACTGTTTGATTTTTGTAATTTGAAATAATTTGATTGTGATTATCATATAATCTGTAAATTGTGTACACTTATGGATGCAGATATTGATACTCTTGCATAAGAACTTAAGCTTTTGAGTTGCATAAGTATCGATGATCTTCTCTCCTCCCTCTCTTAACATAATTGGTGATCAAATTATTGCTTGAAATCAGACTCCCTCTCGAAACGATTGTCTTTTTTGTTTCTTTAAATGCCCAGAATTTAAGATGCTTCCTTGAATCATTACATGTACATTGAAAACAAGTGTTCGGCAACTCAGGACATGGATACCCTTCATATTTCTCTCTCATAACAGAATTTCATGATCAAAGACTTTCTCGAAATCAGACTTTGATGCAGTATTTGGCTAGAAAGAAGAGGAAGAGAAGAATATCCTGTAGTTTGGGTTGGTATGGCTCAATTCCGAACCAGTTGTTTGGTTCAAACCTGGCATGTGTATTATTCACGTGTTACTTTTCATAATTGGTTTGTTTCAAGTTCTTGTATTATTTAATTGCTATTAGTGTTATTAGACTCAAACTAAGCTTAAAACTTCGCTAGCCTTGTTGTAAGCTGTTTTCTTTGTTTTAGGTAGAGTTTTAGTCAAGGTTCAAAATATTGGGTTTTGATCCTTGGGGAGACCTAAATTTTGGTCCAAATCTAGGAAATTTCAAGGAAACAATGGAAAATTTCCCTGGTTTGTTGGAAACTTTGGTTTCGATCCCCAAAGTGAGTTTTTTTTTGCCTATTTTTTGTGTACATCCTATTTTAGACATTTCTAACCCATTCACATTATTAGTTTTATGGGAAAAACACCTAAAGTCATGTTTGTGGTGTTGACCAAAGTTTGCTAATGACTAATGTACGTTAAGTCATTGACTGAACTATACTACATAAGTACATATATAAGTTACTAACTAAAAATGTGAAATACATGATTAAAAGTTTAAAACAAACAAAACATAATGTAATGATCCAAAATGAATAATAATATTACATAATTATGAGTTATCTCTCAAGTCTCAAGTCTCAGGTCTCAAGTCTCAAGTCTCAAGTCTCAAGTCTCAACAGTCAATAGTCAACAATCAACTCCAAGTAGAGTGTCCAAGTATATTCTATAAAAAAATCAATTTTTGGGGAAGATAGGATTTACTTTTTTGGTCCAAGCTCCCTTCCTTGGGTAGATTTGCTATATATTTACAAGATCTAAGCTTAGAATGAAGATTTGATAGCACACGGGCAAACTTTTGAGTGTCTCCCCAAGTTTCCCACTTCACATATAAGAAATATGGGGAGAGGAAAAAATTTTGAAATAAGAAGCCTTGGTTTCCCATTTAGGGAGGTTTTATAAAGGCTGGTTCCACCCAAAGGGTCGAACCCATTGGTCCACTTTCGGTTGAAATGTTGGAATTTTGGTAGATACTGGTCGAAACCAGTGACTTTTAAAAGTCACATGGTATTTGGTATTAGAGTCCTGGGATACCGTGGAAATGTGGGAAATTTCAACGGTATCAATCGAAACCTTGAACCAAGTAAACAGTAAAATAAATACTCCTATATGGAATGGGACTCAAGTAAAGTGGACCCAAGTAAAACAGTAAAATAAATACTCTTATATGTAGTGGGACTCAAGTAAATTATGACTCAAGTAAGACAATAAAACAAACTTTAACTAGGTGGACCAGCTCATCAGTAGGCTGGTTCAACCCATCCATATCAGACCAGATCTGGAATGCAGCTGGGTGGTTGGTTCGATCCTTGGGCTGAGCCCTTCTTCCTCCTTCTTCGATAGGAAAGGCCAAAACTGCTGCTGCTGCTACTTAAAGTCTTGCTACTGTTTTGGTATTTAAAATCCCATCTTTCATTGATTTCTGAGATTCCTTATCTAAGTAGGATACTAGGATTTGTAAATTTCTCAGTCTTAGAATCTGATTTTCAAGTTCTGCTTTTAGATCTGGTTATCGGTGTTGATTCTTAATCAATTACTGGCATAAATTTTTTGTCTTCCATTCGATTCATAGAATCTTACTTTAAGACTGTTTTATCTAAATCTCCAGTTTCTGATTAATTTCTGATATTTGATTTCAGGTTCATATTCAGGTTTTCTTATCTGATTCTAACTGTTAATATTTCATTCTTTGATTTCTGATTAAATCCAATCCCCTATGATATCGAATTTGAAATTTCAGTTTTCTTGTTCAAGTAAGATTATTGGGCCTGTCTTAATCTGTTCATCAGTTTTACTTCAAATTTTACAGTACTGTTTCCCAGCCTTAGTAGACCGCTTGACCAGGTCTCTGGCCATGTCTGAGTTACTGATTTGCTAATATCAGTTTTTTCTTGTATCTGGTTTGGGTTTGTTCCTGTGATTCTGGTTTTCTAAGGGATTTCTGAATTTTTAAGCCCTAGGTGATTTTGTGAGTGTAAGATGCAATCTTGAAGGCTATATTTGGTTGCAAGGGAAATTTAAAGGGAAAGGAAGTGAAATATTCAAACTTAAAAAGAGAAACTTTTGCAACCATTACCCCGTGTGATCTTCCATGTAATTGTATAAACTACTTAAAATTTTTACCATATTTAGTAATGATACATTTTACATGTAATTTTTATTTTACATTTTATAGCAAAGGGTTTTGAATGCAAAATTAAGTGAAATTTAATAACCAAATATGGAATGATTTAGTGTTAGGGATGAACACAAACATCCCTCCTCAGGATGAATCCTCAACCCCATCTAATTCCAAGAGACATTAGCCACATGGCACATGCCACAATGGAGCGGTGTCCCTAAAACAAATTCATGGCCTTACAAGTGTTTGGATGATCAAGACATGAGTGCGCTCTATAATTTTTCTCTCAACAGAATTGTGTGATCGAATTATTTCTCAAAATCACACTCTCAGAAAACCCAGAAATGCATCCCTGAAGCATTTTGTGTCCATTCACACTAGTGTCTGGCAGATCAGGAAATGAGTAACTTCATAAATTTCCTCCAAATATCAGTGATGTAGAAACTTCTTGTTCTTTACCTGTAATTGTATGGAATTTGATGTCTTTTGGTGGATGCATGTTTTTGCACTCAATTTGTAGATCTTTATACATATAATTGTCATCCTTGCATGTGGGACTTGCAATTAGCACTGTATAGGAACTGGTGGCATTACAATCACAATTTTTTTTCCTCCAACCCCAATTTTCACTCGAACCTCCATATGCCAAGAATTCAATTCAGCTTTACCTGGATTATCGCTTTAGACATAAATTATTATCCAATTTTTTTTCTCCTTTGGGAATAGATGCTTACATTTGTATAAAATTTTGGTCGTGTTAGCTAATTGTTTAAAACTAATGGTTTTGCAGGAGATGATTACATGATTAAGGTCTGGAATTATAAGATGCGTCGCTGTCTATTTACCCTTCTTGGACACCTTGATTACATCCGTACTGTCCAATTCCACAATGAGTACCCCTGGATTGTTAGTGCCAGTGATGATCAAACAGTTAGAATATGGAATTGGCAATCACGCACTTGTGTTTCGGTTTTAACTGGACATAATCATTATGTTATGTGTGCCTCTTTCCATCCAAAAGAGGATTTGGTTGTGTCAGCATCCTTGGATCAAACAATTCGTGTTTGGGACATAGGGAGCTTGAGAAAGAAGACTGTGTCTCCAACAGATGACATTCTTCGTCTTAGTGAAATGAACACAGATTTATTTGGGGGAGTAGATGCTGTTGTTAAATATGTCTTAGAAGGTCATGATCGTGGAGTTAACTGGGCTGCGTTCCACCCCAGTCTGCCACTGATCGTATCTGGAGGAGACGATCGTCAAATAAAATTGTGGCGAATGAATGGTAAAGATGAGATGCGCCTCTTGTTTTTTGATAGATGAGATATGTGTATTGTTGCTTTGGTTTATTTGTTTTTGACATTTATTATTCTTCTAATAAATGGGCTAAATAAAGTTCTTGTTCCTTTTATTTTCAGATACCAAGGCTTGGGAAGTGGACACTCTGCGAGGGCATACAAACAATGTGTCCAGTGTAATGTTCCTTGCGAAGCAAGACATTATTGTCTCAAACTCTGAGGATAAAAGTATTCGTGTCTGGGATGTCACTAAACGAACTGGTATCCAGACATTCCGCCGAGAACATGATCGGTTTTGGGTTCTTACTTCTCATCCCGAAATGAACCTTTTAGCAGCTGGTCATGATAGTGGTATGATTGTCTTTAAGTTGGAGAGAGAACGACCTGCTTTTTCCCTAAGTGGAGATACATTATACTATGTTAGAGATCGTTTCTTGCGTCTATATGAGTTCTCGACTCAAAAGGATATCCAAGTAATTCCCATACGACGACCTGGTTCGATCAGCTTGAATCAGGTTCCGAGAACACTCTCTCATAGCCCTACGGAAAATGCTGTTTTGATCTGTTCAGATGTGGATGGTGGATCTTATGAACTTTATATCATACCAAAGGATGGCATTGGTAGAGTTGATCCTGTGCAAGAATCAATGAGAGGCATTGGAACTTCAGCTGTATTTGTGGCTCGTAATCGGTTTGCAGTGCTTGACAAGAGTAACAACCAGGCATTAATCAAGAACCTGAAAAATGAAATTGTGAAGAAGAGCAGCCTTCCTGTTGTTGCTGATTCAATATTTTATGCTGGGACTGGCAATCTACTATGCCGGGCTGAAGATAGGGTGGCCATCTTTGATCTTCAGCAGAGAATTGTGCTTGGAGAACTTCATACACCCTTTATTAGATATGTTGCTTGGTCGAATGACATGGAGTTTGTTGCTTTGCTCAGCAAACATGCTATAGTAATTGCTACCAAGAAGCTTATGCATCAATGTACAGTTCATGAGACAATCCGCATAAAGAGTGGTGCCTGGGATGATAATGGCGTTTTCATATATACGACCTTGAACCACATGAAATATTGCCTTCCAAATGGAGATGGTGGAATTATCAGAACCCTTGATGTTCCTTTGTACATCACAAAGGTTTCTCAGAGCATTGTTTATTGTCTGGACAGGGATGGAAAGAACCGTTCCCTAGCAATTGATGCAACTGAGTATGTTTTCAAACTTTCACTCATAAAGAAACGGTTTGATCATGTTATGAGTATGATCAGGAGTTCAAAGCTCTGTGGACAAGCCATGGTTGCTTATCTGCAACAGAAGGGATTCCCAGGAGTTGCCCTTCATTTAGTCAAAGATGAAAGAACTCGATTTGGTTTAGCACTAGAAAGCGGTAACATTCAAATAGCTGTTGCATCGGCAAAGGAGATAGATGAGAAAGAGCACTGGTATAGGCTAGGTGTGGAGGCCCTCCGACAAGGAAATGCCAGCATTGTGGAATATGCATACCAAAGGACAAAGAATTTTGAGAGGCTGTCCTTTCTATATCTTGTAACTGGGAATCTGGACAAGTTGTCCAAAATGCTGAGAATAGCTGAGATGAAGAATGATGTAATGGGGCAGTTTCACAATGCCCTGTATTTGGGTGATATTCGTGAACGTGTAAAAATTCTAGAGAATGCTGGACACTTGCCTCTTGCATATGTCACAGCTAAAGTTCATGGGCTCAAGGAAGTTGCTGATAGGCTTGCTAGTGAGTTGGGTGATACTGTTCCATCTGTGCCTGAAGGAAAAGTGCCTTCACTTCTAATTCCTCCAACACCTGTTTTATGTGGTGGAGATTGGCCCCTTTTGAGGGTCATGAAAGGCATGTTTGATGGTGAGCTGGATAATATGGGCATGGCAGCACCAGAGGAAGAGGATGAAGCTGTTGATGGTGATTGGGTTGAGGACCTGGACATTGCTGATGTGGATGGCATGCTGAATGGAGAAGTTGGGGTTGTAATTGACAATGATGAAATCAATGAAGGGAATGATGAGGAGGGAGGATGGGATCTCGAGGACCTGGATCTACCTACTGAAGTTGGTTCACCAAGCACAGCCATTAGTGGGCGGGCAACAGCATTTATAGCCCCAACACCAGGCACGCCTGTTTCTGAAATCTGGATGCAAAGATCTTCTCTAGCTGGTGAGCATGCAGCAGCCGGGAATTTTGATACTGCAATGCGCTTATTGAACCGACAATTGGGCATGAAGAACTTTGCTCCCATGAAATCATTGTTTATTGATTTATGCATGAGCAGTCATTCATACATAAAAGGATTTGATTCTGTGCCAGAGATCACCATGGCAATTGAGAGGGGATGGAGTGAATCTGCAAGCCCCAATGTGAGGTACCCACCAGCCCTTGTGTTTGGGCTTTCTCAGTTGGATGATAAACTTAGAACAGCTTATAAGGCCACCACGGAAGGTAAGTTTGTTGAGGCTTTACGACTTTTCCTTAACATCTTGCACACAATTCCACTAATTGTGGTCGAATCAAGGAAAGAAGTTGATGAAGTTAAGGGGTTGATTCATATAGCAAAGGAATATGTCCTGGGCTTGAAGATGGAAATCAAAAGAAAGGAAATTACAGATGATGTGGTACGTCAGCAGGAATTGGCAGCCTACTTTACCCACTGCAATCTTCAGACAATCCATCTGAGGCTAGTTCTGAATAGTGCTATGGGTATTTGCTACAAGGCTGGAAACTTTATTACAGCAGGCAATTTTGCAAGGCGGTATTTGGAAACGAACCCTTCAAATGAAAATCTTGTGAGGAAGGCCAGACAAGTTCTACAGGCTTGTGACAGAAATATGAAGGATGCAAATGAGTTGAACTATGACTTCAGGAATCCGTTTGTGGTTTGTGGAGCAACATTCATGCCAATATACCGTGGACAAAAATATGTATCTTGCCCATATTGTGGTTCACATTTTGTACCTACACTTGAGGGGCAGCTCTGCACTGTTTGTGACCTTTCCATGGTTGGATCAGATGCATCTGGTCTGCTTTGTTCCCTTTCCCAGGTTAGATGATTCAAAGGATTCCTTGACATGCCACATAGATTTAAGGGAACAGGTGGGAAGTCTCTATGTTAATTTACCAGTACTGGCATCTGATTTAGCCCAATCAGCAAACGTAAATATTTTCAGTTTTTTTTTCCTTTGAAAATCATCTGAGAGCTTGTGCTGTTATTTACTTCCCCTTTTTTTGGAGGGTGGCTGTTAGTGATAGTCATTATATTTGTCTCTTTCAATTACTTAGAAGATATCCCTTTTCAGTTTAGTTATAATTTCCCCTTTTACCCTTCTAGAATTTTTCTTGTGGTTTATATTATGTTTACCTTTTTCTGCTCTAATATTGAACAAAAAGAGCAAATTTACCATTTTACTCGAAGATGGTAGTATGCTTAATGTCAACTATAGAGTCTGTCTAAAGGATTTAAATGTTCTGCACATGCTTATTATGATGAATTTCAATTCTTACCAGATGTTCACTTTTATGTGACTAGTGGTTGTCTTTAGTTGATTTTAATGATACTGTGACTTTCATCTTCATTCAGATGGTGTTTATCGATACAATAACTGTGAAACATAGTGTTTGTGGAGAGGGAAAAAGTTTTTTCACTGTCTTTGTGAGATGAACAGGAAACCCATAAAATTGGATAATAAAAATAACACTCATTACCATCCTTTTAAAATGACTTGAAACTAGTGGAGAGAACAGTAAAGTAGTTCCATAATCCAGCTTATGGCGTTTGAGCTTGTTATTTACCTTATTGAAATTTTAAACCTTTTTCCTTATATCTGTTAGAAAATTGATAATGATGTCTGATTTATCACTCAATTTCTTATTGTTTCACATCTCTAAGTAGCAAGTGAATTAAATCTTGGGACTCCATTGTTGAGCCTGAGCACTGAATTGTTGGCAAACCATCAGGAGGGGCTGTTGAACCATTTGAAGTGGCCGATGGTCCTAATATTCTGATGGTTACTGCCCTATACCCAGGGATATAAGGATAATATTAGCTTGAATCTCCTTTTAGATAACTGCTTTGAGGGTGAAGGGAAAAAGGCGGAAGTTCTTCTAGTCCTTGCCATTTCTTAATGGAGAGACTATGTAGACTACCATGTTTGTGGTGCCAAGGTGGCAAACAAATCTTCATGTATGGTTCATCAGACCATTCTTCTCTTCCCATGACGGATGTTGACTATGGTAATCTTTTATCCTTGGATACAATTTTTTATTTTTTATTTTATTTATTGTGTTATTTTGTATGTTCTGTATTTCAACTTCTGCCATGCTGTTGCATTGTATTTGGGAAGTCCTTTTTATCCAAGGCTGTGTTTGATATGCATTCCCATTCTCAGATTGATTCTTAACAAAGAATGAGAACAGTGTTTGGACAAATGTTGGCTGAGTTGCATTCTTGATTTTAGATTGCATGTAAGCATTTCATCGAACAACTCGTAAGCATTTCATCGAACAACTCGTAGGCAACGAGAGGACTTGCTCAAGAGTAAACCACCCCTTGTTATGCTACATCTCCAACTGTACAGAATCACTTTACTTCTCCATTATACCAAACAGCGTTTTTAATGATCGAGAACACATTCTTGGTCTAGAATGCATACCAAACACAACCTTAGTCTCAATATAGCTACTGGTTGAGCTCTGGGTTGAGTTGGCTTGAATAAAATGATTTTAAGAAGTTCAATTGCAGGATCAAAAGGAAATAAAGTAGATAAATAATGGAAGGGATTTTTTTGGTGTTTCCTGCCCCTATTTTCTAGCTTGTTATTAATGACATCACAGTTCGATCAGCTTAACTGCCCCTATTTCTCTACTTTGTTTCCTATTGTGAACGGTTAAATTTCAATTTTTAGAGCTCTTAAGATACATGGAGAGATTATTTTAGTAGGATGTCAACTGGGCATCTTTGGTAATCTTCTTGTGGAACGTTTCTCATGTTCTTTTGTTTTGTTCCATGGGAACAAAAAACACCTAAAACTGTTTGGCACATCCATTTTTTTTTTTGGTTCCTTGGGAATGAACCTGGCTTTGGGAACAGAAAAAAGTATGATCTCTTTCGTCGCCCCTCTCTCCCTATCACCACCATGGAAGCACCACTAGAACCAACGCAGCTGGAACATCCCACCTAGTATGGTCATGCACTCTTCTCCAAAGGGATGGAGGGGGTGATATAATGATGCTTCTACTTTTTCTCTTCCTTCCATCTTCTCTTCTCCACTTCGACATAAATCAATTGATCCTAACCTTTGCTAAAATTAAAATTTGATTCTGAAAACCCTAAATCCTTACCTGTGTTACAAATGAAATTAGGGAAGCTGAGTTGTAGCAGCTGTCAGAGAGAGAGAGAGGTGTGGGAGTTTGTTCACAACTATAGATAGTATTGGACATATTGTTCATGGAATTATCACATTTTATATTTTCGAAATGTGACTCCAAAGTATAAATGTGAGCGTTCATTTTGTATTTTTAGTGATAATCATAGTGAATCTTGTATGGATACCATTAATTATTTATGCAACAAAGCTCTATGATGGTTTTGTTTTATCCCATACCTTAAAGGAGAGGTCACTTCCATTGCAATTATACTTTGTGCATCTTGGTATACCAATGGTTGATGTTTACATTAGGTTTATATAAGTATATGCCAGATTCAAAATGTGTATCTATCAACGGAGGAGATTTTTAATATGAATCCACTTTTCAATTGGAGAGTATCTTGAGAAAATTTTCTAAGAATGATTAATCGAAATTCTGATCTCGATAGGAACTTTGTGAATCGTTTACAAATGTTTTAAATGTTGGAAAATTTGTTTGTAACCAACTTGGCTATAATTCATTTTTGTAAATTTACTTATTTGCCCATCCCACATAATTCACCTACTTTGTAAATAGGGTTAAATTTGTCATTTAAATGGAGGCGTGGGACAAACAATCATTTCCTTAGATGTGTAAAGGAGAAAGGGTCATCTGTCTCCTTAATAGCCGCCCCGGTGATGGGAAGGTGCAACCACTCTCTCTCTCTGGTAGCTTGGTTTTTCCTTCTACTCCTCTCCTATTTTCTCACTATCTAGTTCAACCATTACCCATCGGTGCTGCTTCAGGGAGCTCCTTCAAACACATATTTACACATAGAAGTGTCAGAACAAACACTAAAAAAAAATAAAAAATAAAGAAAATAGATTTGCACAAGATGACACAGAGATTTAATGAGATTCACATATCGATGTGGCGTGCTACATCCTCGGACAAAAAAGAAAATGATTCAATATATTAGAAGAAAATCACAATGGAGATCTCTCAAGAACACCTAAACTCACAGCAAGAACATTCGTCCAAGAACCCTAACACGAAAAACCCCCAAGTCTCACTTACTTACACAACAAGATATCATTACATATGAAAATTCCTCCAAGTCAGGTTGATCCAGTAGGTCACAACCAATCGGGTCATACCATACTACAGGGACAAAACCCCAATCCAAGTCTAATAGGTTAAATAAGTAGCCTAATTGGTTATCTGGGCCATAGCCTAATTATTTTTTCATTGTATTCTGCCTATTTTGAAAGCTCATTTACGAGGGATAAGTGACCCATATGAATTTAACTAGTTAGTTATATTATCCTCTAAGTCATAAAGAATGCCAATAGATTCGTTTCATCATCAATTGTGAAAAATCTCAAAAATGTAAAGTTATTAAATATCTTGAAAAATGTTCAATGTAAGTCCTTGTAAATGTAAAGACCATTAAATATAGGAGAAAGTAACCTAGCTTGGGATGAGATTCTTCATGTCATATTTTTCTTCTTTTATCTCATTAATCCAAATAATGGAGACTGATATTTCCCTGGTAATCTCAGAACCAAATCAAGATAATAGGATCTCAGCATCCAAAAGTGATCAAATTTAAGTGAAACTTTAAATTTGAATAAGAAATGATGCACAATAGGGAATATCTTCAACTAATCTTCAACTAAATGATTGAACAACTGTAGAACTTTAAAACTTGCCTGATAGTTACATGGACATAATTGAGTAAATGAGATAGAAGAAGAAAGATACGACTTCAAGAGTCTCACCCCAAGCCTAGCCTCTCATTTAGGAACAGAATCTCATTGTGGCTCTATTTCTCATAGAAGAATTGTAAACACAATTTCATTTAATTTTTTTTTTTCTTTCAAAATGCTAACATGAAGCCTTTTTATGGAGTGATTGGAAGAATTCTAGACTCTCATTGGGACTTTCTCCTAGACTTAATGGCCTTCACATTTCGAAGGACTTACATTGGTACTTTTTTGAAGATATTTAATGACTTTCTATTTTGGAGCGCCTTCTTGGTGTATTTTGGAGTCGTGTGGCAACCTCAATCCTCAATTTTGGAAATGATTTTATGGTGGAAGCAGAAGGTTCATCATCTTCATTTAAAGAAGCGTGGCTTGCAGGTATAGTGTCTATCACTTATTACATTTGGCTAGAAAGAAACTCGATGAAGCTAGTCCCACATTTTATATAAAAAAAAATAGAAGGCTTAAGGGTTGTTAGTAATGGTCTTTGCCACACTTCCTTGAACCAACGTATAAGGACAACTTGTACAAGGATGTGATCGGATCTAGGCTCAAATCTATTATATTGTTTTTACCATGATCAGCAGCAAGTCAGAATATAGCAATGGTTTGCTACAACATATATTTGTATACGAAAAATTTCATGCCAATCCAATGGGAACAAGATAGAGGGTGTCATATGGTTCATATACAAGAAGGATCCATGTGTCATGGAGGCTTGGAGGAGAAAGAGTGACAGAAGAACGAGTGTTAGAACTTAGAAGATGAATGACAACGGCAGGATGGCCTTGGAAAAAGTGAGAAGAGATTCTACATTCTAGAGGCTCTATTTTTGTTTCAACGTAAAACCGGCTGTAAAACAAATTTTACAGTAAAATCAAATTTTCCAGTGTTTGTTTAATAAGTTGGAAAATGTTCACTGATGTAAAATTTTACACGACGGTCCTCCTTTCTGGAAAAGGTTTCGGAAAATTTTACCCCAAAATTGGACGGAAAACATTCCCGTAAAAGGCGTTGGTTTTGATATTCCCCCGAGCCCCACCTTTTGGACAAAACACAAACCTTATTCTGCAAGTATGGTAGGGACAACCATGGCAGTACAAATCTCCTCTCCCTCTCGTCCGTCTCCGCTCATCTCCTCGCCTATGAGATCAAATCTCATTTTAGATTTCACATGATCTAGAGCTTTTAAGCATTCCGGATGTTCATTCACATGTGATGGAGACTCGATTGCCAAGTCGTTTGTAAGGCTATTAACGAGCTGCTTCTGTTGCAGGATCAACAACTTTCCACCGCCACAATGATCGCATATGTTCCTTCCTTCTCTGTAAACTCAGGGATCCCACCTAGGGGAGCAGAGAGTAGTATCCGTTGGACAACCGGTAAACTCCTGCCGTCAATAAAAGAAAAAAGAAAATCATCAGTGTTGTCATCCCCTCTTAGCCTGCAGCCAAACCTACAAAGAAATCACCTTTTAGGTTGCCTACTCCACACAACCTACAAAGAGATCAATGAGTGGTCAGGATTAAAACCCTTGATCCATCGATCATTATCAATCCTGAAACCCAAACTGTTTATGGGCCTCATGAAAAAAAAAAATAAAAAAGATGGACTGGGCTACGATTTATACTCAACTCGGGGCTGTTGGTGATGTTGCTACAAACACTTTTTTTTTTTAAGATTAGATTTTACAAAACATTTTACTTCTTACAAACAAACACAGGAAATTTTTTCAAAATTGAAAATTTTATAAATATTTTTCATGTAACTTTTTACGTGTAAAATTTTACACTGAAACAAACGGAGCCTCGATTGGTTACTCAGTTGTGGTGAGCCACCTTCGAAAGCATCTTAGCTGACAACAATCTCCCTGTGGGTATTATGTTTGCCATAAATTTGTCAGTGGTTTGCAAAATATACACCGATTCCTTTTCCTCATCACAGTTGCCTGTTAGCTGCAATAGTGCCTCCCATAACTGATCATGTTTCATTATTTCCGTACATTCCACTCCAGTTCTAATAGGATCATATATAGTTGGTATGATTGTAAAGAGGTTGGCCTTCTGTAAACTAGAGACACAGGGTTCTTTTTTTGGTTTTTGCTGGCTCTATGAGCCAGTAAGGTTCATTTTTAGTTAATCTAGAAGTTGGGTTGTAAAAGATGTTTCAGTACAAATGCTGTAAAGCAAGAACTCAACTGTGTCATTGTAGAAGAAAATTTCAATAGTACTCAAATATCCCAAGAGTAGAATCAGATTACCACTCCATTATCATTTTCATCCAACTTATACCTAAAATACAGTCTATTAGCACACACTTGTTTGTGCAAAAATAAGGTAGAATGTTAATTTAACATTTTTTTCTAAAGCAGAAAAAACCAATTTAATGTTTGTTTCTGTAAATTTACTATTTCCTAATGTATGCCCATCGAAGTATTGACTTAGATGTGGATGACAACATGATCAAAGTCTAGATAATATGATGCATTGATCTGTATATACTATTTCTCGACTACCCTTTTAATTTTGAGTTCATTTCCACTGTGGAATGTTTGTTAGCATAAATGCTAGAAGGCCAGACCAACTGTATTGACTCAGAACTCGTGTGTGTGTGTGTGTGTGTGAGAGAGAGAGAGAGAGAGAGAGAGAGAGAGAGAGGTTTTCCTTTCTATAGTTCTCATCAAGCAATGGCCTGAGCTCTAATTCAGAATGTGTAAGACTTCTCTTATTTAGCCCTACAAGTAGAGTGAAGAGAAATGATGCAGATAATCTCATAGCTAACTGGAAGGAGCAACCGAGAAGGATCAACACTGTTTTTGTATAATAAATAAAACAACAACAATAACAACCAAAGCCTTATCCCAACTTAATGGGGTCAGCTACATGGAGGTTCCAAGCAAGGACAAGTGCAAGGATCAATGCAAAAAGATTGACTAGTTATGGTTAAGTATAATTAGGTGCTGGTTGTCTACCTAATGCACAACTATAAATCATCCACAAGCATATTACAACAGACTATAATAAGGTACCGGCTGTCTATATGACATATCAATATAGATCGGCCAAGCGAAAGTGTCCTACATGCAGTTACGTCCACCACCAAGACAATTAATGAAGCAAAACTTGGGCATCACAAATTGGAGGCCTGTTACCCCTGTTATCTGCTTTGCTCCAAATATTGCTAATGGATTCATAGAGACTGCTCAATGGATTCAAAGAGACTCTGTCTGAATAAAAAAGAGAGAGAGTTTAATCACTCAGGATTCGATCCATCATATTTAGTATAGATGGTCAACAGGCTATATGGCTGCTTCTACTTGAATTATTTCCTCCATATTTACTTTTTTTTTTCTATTCATTTCACTTGGGTGAAATAATTGCCAAATGCAGAGCTGAAAGGTCTAAATCCAAACAGTGTAAACTCTAGATTACTTGATGGAGCAAATTTTCAGGGTATGGCTGATGACAGTTATCATCTTCCAAGGAGAATTATACCTGAACTTGTATGGCTTATTGTAGAAAAATTGTGTATCAGAATATTGAGATAGCGCACTTATCTTTGGTTGTTGAGCTTTCAAGAGACCTTTGAACACGAACTCTTATGAATCTTGTAACAAAATATGTCAGAAAAATAGAGGGCTGAGTCATGTCAATTGACACTCTCCTTAAGATCGTAGACGCCCCCAATGGTGTAACTGGGTGAGTTACGTATCAGCCTCCAAGATGAAACAGCCCAATGACACCCCTAGTAGTTGTGTACTCAACTATTAGACCCCTTCGAGTACTCTAACGTTGTGCTCAAACTAAAGATAAAAACTCAAAATGCACCTAAGTAGAGACACTCAAAATAAGAGTAAAACAAGATCTCAATCCTCACAACACACCATAACTTGAGTGAGCTTTGTAATTGGTCATTGGTGTGTATAATGCCTAGAGATCCCCTCTATTTATAGAGGAAAAGAGACTTCTAAAAAAGACATGAAGAGACAAAGTCTCTCATGAAGGGGAAGAGATAAAGTCCCTCAAAATGAAGAGACAAAGACTCAGGTATCTCACAAGAAGAGGAAGAGATAAGGTCCCTTAAAATGCCTTAAAATAAAGAGACAAAGACTTAGGTCTCTCACAAGAAGAGGACGAGATAAGGTCTCTCAAATTGAAGAGACAAAGACTCTCATAAAGTGAAGTAAAAGAGTCCCGAAGATGAAGAGACAAAGTCCTAAAAATGGAGAGACCATATTAAGTGTTATTTGTAAATACATCAAAGTCATGGAGAATACATAGAGATAAACACATGAGAGGTCATACAAGAATTTTAAAAGATGGTCAAATAAAATGAAAAACACAAGAAAACAAAAGGTAATTTGAATCTTATAATAATTTAAATAATCATTTAAATTCCAACACCAATATAAGTAACAAACTAACCTTCTACTCAGGCACTAAAGTCACAGTCACATGGCACAAAAATAAGCAATGTAGTCCTTGCCCTCACATATCCATCAGTGACTCAAACCGCGACATTTTATAGTTTCTACAGAATAATATCAGTTATACCAACACTAATGCCAACAATAGGAGCACAACTCTTTTGGCGCAAACATGGAGAAATAAAAGATAGAACCATAAACAGAAGAAAGACCCCACTGCCCAACATTCTCAACTACCTCCCCATAGTTCAACTAGAGCCCACTTTGCTTGCAAAGGAGCAATTTGATCAAGAACCCTAAACAATGTTTCCACCGAGAATTCACTGACAATAATTAGAAATTGACTCGATTAACCCAAAATGCTCAATTCCAAGTTCAAATCTCTAGAGAAAAAAAAAAAAAAAAATGGAAAAGAACTAATTCATTACGAAAAGGAAATGTACAGGTATAACCTTCTGCTCATGCGCATAGAAACAATAATTTCAACCTTAGAAACAGAGATCAGAGAAAGAGGCCAAACAAGCTTGAGAGATACAGTGGCGACATTGACAAATATTAGACGAGCTTGAAAGGAATAGGTCAAGGAGTGGACTTGGGCACTTAGACATTGTCCTTGATCCTCTTGATCATTTTCTCTTTCTTGGGTCTTGCGTTGCCATACGAACCCTTAAATCACTTCCCTACCTTCATCCTCTTGTCCCCTCGACCACATCGCACTGGCAGTGATGCTACTGCTGCCGCCGCTGGCACCACAGCTTGCCCCGTTGGCACTGCCCTTCTCACTACTGTGCCGCAGAACTGCGCCATTGCCATTTTTCTTAGCTTCTTCTCAGAAAGAACTAGCGAGGCAACACACACCACAGAGTTTCAGCTCCACAAATAATATATTAAGAAAAAGTATCATGTAGTACATTAAACAGGGTAGTTTAACTTCAGAGGTTATCGAAAGCTAAGCTGGACCCACCAATTGAATGGTCCAGATTGTCACTGATTTTATCACTTGTGCATGTCATAGTTAATGAGAGAGAAAAGAAATAACCCATAGGGATAGGGCTGCAAATCGTTGGATTGGCATACCTAATGCGTTAGGCTCCCACTATTGTATGGTCAGGGGAGGGTCATAAATGGGGTTCCTCCAAAGAGTTACATGCCATGTAACTCATATTCAATGACAAGCACAATTCAAGGCATTCCTGGTCGTTGGATGTGAGCTACATAGCACGTAGTGCTACAGACGATCTCATTATAGGATGTGTGCAGCCTTACTTCCACTTCATGGGTTGTTTTTGATTCGAGCACTTGACCACTAGGACTCAATGGAGTAACCTTACCTTTGTCGAGGTCAGTCCTTTTCCTGAAGTATAAATCACAACAAATAACAAGGTAAGAGAACCCAGTTGGCTTGCATAGCCACTGTGCTAGTATGCATGTGAATGGGTGGCCATGTGGTCTATTTCATGTTTGCCTGTGTCACGCAAGTGGCAGGGTTCTTTTCTCTCGAAAATAAGAAGGGAATTGTTTTTTATTTTTTGTGAGGCAATGCGGTTTGTGCATTTGTGCAAAGGGTAATGGGAGAGCACAAGGAAACATCTGCAGAAAAAATCATTTTTTCCTTTCATGGGGCCGGCTTTGTCATTTCACCCTCATTATTTGGGAGTAGGGGCCACACTCTCCCCACATAAAACATTTTTTTCTAAAAAGATAGGAAACAAAACTCTGTCCATTCAGCATTCCCTATACTGAGTTGAGAAGACCCAGTTGCCTCGTGTGGATTGGGCATTTTCATGAGCAGCTGTGTTTGGGCGTAGATGGCACGAGCGGGCGGAGATAAATCATTAAATATAATTTCCTCATTGAAGACGCCTTTAACCCCACCACCCCGACCCCGACCCCGACCCCGACCCCCACCCAAAAAAAAAAAAAACTCATTGAAGACATCCGAGAAATGGAGTTTTAATTTTTGTTAATGGATTTTGATTGTAGTTCTGTAGATTTATCAGCCCCAGCAGTCTTGTCTGCGAAAACCAACCTGGGCAGAGTTGCAATATGGTCACTATAAACCCGCTAGATTCCATTACAGTCTTCGTCTCAAATCTCCATTACAGAAGCCCAGCAGATCATTCAAATCCATTTTTGATGTCGTGGTAAGAATCCCATTCTCTCTCCCTTTTTTTTCTTTTATCGCTTCTGGATATATTCACCGAAAGAAAATATGCACAACACTTACTGTAGCTCAGCTATGTCCCTTAGGAGCGAGATGTCTCTTTCTTTTTCGTTCAATGATTACCGTTACTTCTTGAATGAAAGAATTGAGAAATCTTTGTACCCTCCTTGTACCTGCTGTGCTTTATCAATCCATGGAGTGCCCATATATCCTAGAGTTTTATATGGGTTGAGGCAGTCTTCCCTGGTTCATTGCTCGGTTTCTAGAAGGCTCATCTTAGTTGGTTTGCCCCTTTGTGATCTTGGTCGAGGCTGCTATGGAGTTTCCTGCTCTCTTAAAGAGAGCAGTGTTTGTAGGAGGAGGAGGAGGAGGAGAGATGGGAGGTTTGGTTGTATGGTTTGGGAGGAGAAGAGTGAGAATTGTGATTCAGGTATTGATGGAAGTGCTGAAGCAATGCTCAGCTTGTTGACTGAAGAACTCAGTGAGAATTTTGTTGGTCGATCAGCAGCAAAGCGAAACCCGGTGGAGAAGAGAGGAAGAGTAGTTGATGAATGTTATAGGAAAGAAAAGGAGTGTGTTCATCCTAAATCGTTGCAGAGGAATTCTATCACAGTTAAGTCTAGGGAAAATTTTCATAAGCAGTCAGGGTCAGGAAGGAGTGAAGCTTCTTCAAGAACTGAAAATGATGGGCTTAGAAGAGAAGGTCCCCGCTGCTCATCATACTACTCAGTGTCATCTTCTGATGATGTTGAGAGGGATACCGATGGTCAGGTTAAACATGTAGAGTTTGTTGGGGAATCTTCAAGTGGTTATTCAGAGAAGGAATCAAGAAGTAGCAGAGAGGATGTTCTTGGAGTGGATGTCAGAAAACAGTTTGAGAGGTATGATAAAGATGTAGGCAAATACAGGGAAATCTCAAGACAGAGAAATGCTGCAGGGTCTGCAGTCAGATCAGCTACATTGAGGAGCGGTCATAAATGGAATTTAAGAAGCAAGGCAGAAAACAAGATTACTGAGGTATCTGTTGGGCCAGTAGAATCAAGGGAAGGGTCTTCACAGAGGTTCTCCAGAAAATGTGATGTTAAAGAGAGCGACACGAAAATGGTTGCTAGTCATGAGATGCGATTCAGTGGTAGGGAAGAGAATTCAACTTCAGCTGTGAATTTGGTCAAGGGAACAACGGAGAGTAATAGCCAAAGAGGTCTCATGGTTCATGAACATGCAGAATCAAGAAGAAAATCCCAACAAGTTCAAAATATGTCAGAGATCCATGCAATTGATTTTCAGAGGGCCTCCAGTTCCCGAAAGCAATTCAGTGACAAAGAAGAGAACTTAACTTCTGCTGTCAATTTGGTTCAGGAAACTGGAGAGGGGAATAGACAAACAGTTGATGAAACTATTGAAAGAACCGACTTAGGAAGAAAATCACATCAGCTGACCAAAGTTTCAAAGGATAGTAACACTGAAAGTGCTTACACTTCACAGATGCTGTTTGGAACCGGAATGAATGTCAGGGAAGAACATTCAACTTCATTTCAGAGTTCCATTCAGAGGTCCGAAGACCAACAGAGCCAAATATATCAAGGAGTTAATGTGAAAAATGAATTAAGAAAAGAATCTCAGGATCTAAAAAATATGTCAGATATGACTGCTGGTGCTACTGAAACCACCACCACCACTTCACAAACACTTTCTGGAATAAGAGTGAGTGGCAGAGAAAGAAATTCAGCTTCAGTTTTGGTGGATCTGGTTCATGAAGGGAGACAAGATGGTAGCTTATTTGGAGAAAGAATCATTGAACAAGTTGGACCAAGAAAAGAGTCTTCAAGGCCAGTGAAAGATTCAAGTTTCCCCAGGAGCACCATCGAAATGGCCTCTAGCTCCAAGACGCCATTTCATTCAATTCCACAAGCAAGAGTGCAACATATGGGTGTATCAACAGAAGATGACAGGAATTCAAAGATTATGCTGGTGCCACCTCCACCTCAATTGGTAGGTGTGAGAACTGGGAATGCAAGAATTCAGACTTCTGGTGAGTTCTCAGAAAGTATTTCTAGCTCTTTGTTTACACATCCACCAACACAAAATCCAGCTTCCCCCTGTGAAGTTAATGTTGAAACTAGAACTGATGAGACTTTTGGAGAGCATCCAATTCTTGTGCTCCATGATGATGCATTGGGTTCAGCTAATCATTTTGAGAGGTCCTCCAGTCAGTTCGTTGGTGAGTTCTTGGAGAAGGTCCAAGATGAAATGTTGACATCCGAGATCCAGAAGGAAAGAACTTCTTCTGAACCTGTGTCAGTGTATAAAGACATGAAATATATACAGCAGGGTCCTAGCCAACACATATCTCAAGGCTTGCAGTTAAAGAGGCCTGGTTCAAGGCCGTCATCTGACGTCTCTGGATCAAAGGGACCCCCAGATGAAATGTGGGATGTCAAGGACCCATCTTTGCAGGATTCCTCTTGGAGACAAGCACCCGAGGAAGGCACTTCCACGTCTGGGAGTACCATTGTCAGGAGAACCAGCAGGTCCTTCTGGAGTATTGTTCGAGACGTGGTTCAAATGCGATGGGGTACCCATTCTGAAACTAGTAATTCAGCTCTAAAATCAGGTAGGAGGAGTTCATCAAATGTGTCTTTTAGCAGTGAGGCATGGTTCTCTGGGCGCGAGCCAGATGAGAATGATGATGAGGATGTCAGAAATCGACAAAGAGGCATCCCAAAGGAACCAATATCTGTTGATCAACCCCAACTAGGTAAAGCTTCAACTCAAAGCCAAACAGAAGCTTCGGAAGCAACAATTTCCCAGGACAGAATAGCCAACATTGAAGCTGATACTTCATCCTGTTCTGGTGCCTTAGAAAGTGGTGTTACATGCCAAGGTCCTTCTTTGGCATCTGGAGAGGTGAGATCTGGTGGGAAAGAAACCAGAGGGAGGGATCAAGGCATTCCTTCCACTATTGCCCCTGTGGACTCATCATTACCATTGCCTGCTAGACGCTTCATAAGATCTCCAGTCATAGAACGGATACCAGAGAACAGTAGATCTGAGGTGTCTAGAATTGATGATCAACCCCAACTAGGTAAAGCTTCAACTCAAATCCAAACAGAAGCTTCTGAAGCAACAATTTCCCAGGACAGAATAGCCAACATTGAAGCTGATACTTCATCCTGTTCTGGTGCCTTAGAAAGTGGTGTTACATGCCAAGGTCCTTCTTTGGCATCTGGAGAGGTGAGATCTGGTGGGAAAGAAACCAGAGGGAGGGATCAAGGCATTCCTTCCACTATTGCCCCTGTGGACTCATCATTACCATTGCCTGCTAGACGCTTCATAAGATCTCCAGTCATAGAACGGATACCAGAGAACAGTAGATCTGAGGTGTCTAGAATTGATGATCAACCCCAACTAGGTAAAGCTTCAACTCAAATCCAAACAGAAGCTTCTGAAGCAACAATTTCCGAGGACAGAATAGCCGACATTGAAGCTGGTACTGCATCCTATTCTGGTGCCTTAGAAAGTGGTATAACATGCCAAGGTTCTTCTTTGGCGTCTGGAGTTGAGAGATCTGGTTGGAAAGAAGCAGGAGGGAGAGATCAAGGCATTCCTTCCACTATTGCGCCAGTGGACTCATCATTACCATTGCCTGCTAGACGCTTCATAAGATCTCCAGTCATAGAACGGATACCAGAGAGCAGTAAAGCCGAGTTGTCTAGAAGTGATGTCAAGGAACATATGGAGCAACCCGTGAGGAAGAGGTTAACTGAAGTCCATGGAACTGATGGAAAGGATGGTGAACTGAAAAGGAGGGAGTTCCAGCGGAATAAGCAGGTACTAAAAGATGGATTTGATGAATGGGAAAAAGCGTATATGTTAGAAACTGAACAGAGAAAAGTTGATAGAATGTTCATGAGAGAAGCACTGTTGGAAGCCCAGAGGGCTGCCGACATTTGGGAAGTACCTGTTGGTGCTGTGTTGGTGAGAAATGGAGAAATTATTGCTCGTGGCTGCAATTTGTAAGTAATTACTGGTTATGCCTCTTTCATTGATCATTTACCTTAGTTGGTTACTTACGTTTTTATAAATTTCAGAGTGGAGGAATTAAGAGATTCGACTGCCCATGCAGAAATGATTTGTATAAGGGAGGCTTCTAACCAACTCCGGACTTGGAGACTTTCGGTATTTTCTTTCATTTTCTGGTTTTCCTTTTCTCAGGTTTTGGTTAAAACTTTAGGTTCCAGTAATTAGCTTTACCTTCTTTTTTATTTTTTCTTTCCCATTTTGTGGGGGCGGTGTATTCAAGATTAGGTTCATTTTGAAGCTACCTTATGGATGAGCTAATTAATGAGTAGTGTGATGAGGTCTTTATGCTTCGGGCATTTCTTGATTATGCAGATTTGTTTGGTTATAATGTATCACACCAGTCTTGTTACTGGTACTGATTCCATTTTTTTTCCCTTTCTGGAATTACGAAACTGTTAATCATTCAGAACTTTTCTCTTTGATTTCATATTGCTGCGCTTTTCTTCCACACTATTCTGTTATTATTTCAAACACTTGAAATAGGTTTGGATGTATATGTGTTACTCTCTGCATTTTGTTCACTATCGTGTTACCGTATGTTTCTCTGTGAAGGCTGATCTCTATGGTGCTATCTTTTATCAACACATTCAGGTCTTGGGGAAAATGGCGTAATTTGTTCGGGTGTTAAGAGAAGGTTTTCTTTTCCTAATTTAAGTGGAGGGTTGTTTTAGGCTTTTGCAATTGTCAGATTCAACTGAACGGGAAGTTAGGATTGACGCAAGCTTATACTAAGAATACATTTTGTGTATGTTTTCATTGTGGGAAATTGAACCTTAGCTTATTATTATGCTAGTGTGAACAAGAAGTTGGGAAGTGGTTCTCGTATTTTGTTTTAGATTTGTTGGACCGTATATGTAGCAATCCAAGATGGGTGAATTGGATTCCGAAGATATTGCACACTTTTTAGTTCTTTTTTGTTTAACACTCAAGAAACAATACGGTTGATGAAACAACAAATCCAACCACAAAGGACACAATATCTTAGAGTGGTTTGGTCCCCTTGATCTACATCCACTGCAAATCATACTCCTGCACTTAGATTTCCACTAACTGTATTGGTCATCCAATGGTGCTGATAAAACATTGCATGTTTTCATGGGTTCGCAAGTTTTTTGTGATTACAACTTCAGCCCAATCCTTTCTCGAAGGATCAGTCCATCACACTTTCACAAAGTGAGTGACTGAGTTTTTCAACTCACAGTTACAAGCAGCTCTATATAAGGAGATAAGCAAATGCAGCACAAAGCTTTAAACAGCCTCTAATTTAGGGTGGATATACAAGTGAAAAACACTTACTTGATTCCTACGACAATGGCTTTTGGACACTCGGATTTAGCACATAAATGGCTTTCTCAAGTTTGGATTTTTCTCCCAAGAACTTTATTGTGATATGTTCTTTGGTGGAGTCTTTTTCTGCTCTGATCTACATGAGTTGCTGTGATTAGTATATGGTATTGAGCATGAAGATTATATTTCATTGGAACAGTAATCTACTGTGGTCTTAAATTATAGAAGATATTGGCTCTTGATTGCTTCAGATTGAATCATTACTTATAGACTACTACGTCATGGTCAGCTTGTTGTCTACGCTTTTTTTGAATATATATATATTTTTTTTAGGATGATGTTTGCAATATCTTTACATGGCAAAGGACTAAAGAGGTAGAAGATAAAAAGAGTTATATTTTTGCCAAAAACAAAGCTAAGAAGATTGTGGGGATAGCAAGGGTGAAGAGATACGAGGACCTCTATAATAACTTGAACACTAAGATAGCTAAAATGAGAGAAAGAAGGACTAGAGATTTCGACTATGTGTGATGTATCAAAAGCAATGATGGTACAGTCTTAGTAAGGGATGTGGACATTATAAAGAGATGAGAAAAGTATTTCTACGGCCTACTAAATGGAGACATTTCAAGTAAGAGTGGCTCGGAAGAATGCATTGCTTACCAAGACACCACATGCCATAGATATATACGAAAGATTGTAGTAGCTGAAGTTAAAGAAGCCTTGAGAAGGATGGAAGTAGGCAAGAGTTTAGGCCCTGATGAGGTTCCAATAGAAGTTGGAAGAACATAGGATTATGTGGGATATCTTGGCTAACCAATCTTTTTAACAAGATTTTAAACAAAAGGAAGTTGGAAGAACTTAGGATTATGTGGGATATCTTGGCTAACCAATCTTTTTAACAAGATTTTAAACAAAAGGAAAATGCTAGATAATTGGAAGAGAAGCACCATAGTTCCGATCTACAAAAATAATGGTGATATTTAGAGCTGTAATAAGCATAAAACTAATTGGTCATACCATGAAATTATGGGAGAAGGTTATTGAAGCCCACCTAAGAAGGGAGACTACTATCTCGGAGAACTAATTTGGTTTTATGCCAGGTAAATCCACAACATAAGCTATTTACATACTTAGGAGGCTCATGGAAAGATTTAAAACTTGCAAAGGGATCTCTATATTGTCTTTATTGACTTGGAAAAAACCTATGATAAAAGTCCAAGAGAATTAATCTAGCATGTACTAGAGAAAAGAAGGGTATCGAGTAAATATCTATATATAAATACAGATATGAATGAGGACTTGGTGACTAGCATGAGAACCGTGGGAGGTAAAGGAAGTAAATTCCCAATTACAATTGGGCTGCATCAAGGATCAACTTTATGCCCTTATCTGTTTGCAGTTATCAATGATGTTTATCCAGGAACATTCAAGATTTGGTTCCGTGGTGTATGCTTTTTACTGATGATATTGTTTTTAATGGATGAGACAAAAATTAGAATTAACGCTAAGTTGGAGCTATGGAGATCAACCTTGGAATCAAGTTTTTTTTTTTTTTTTAATAAATAGAACGAAGACGGAGTATATGATGTGTAACTTTAGTCATACTACGATGGATAATGAAATGGTGAAGATTGAGGAGAGAGAGATACCGAAAAGTGATCATTTTAGGTACCTTTTGTTAACTATAAACAAAGAAGGTGATATAGTGGATGATGTTTTACAAAGAATTAAAGGTGAGATGGATGAAGTGGAGAGAGTGTTAAAGCTTAAAGGAAAGTTCTATAGGACAGTCGTTTGATCGGTTATGATGTACGAGGCGGAATGTTGGGTAGTTAAGAAGTGTCATATAGATAAGCTATGTGTAGCAGAGATGAGGATGTTGAGATGGATGTGCGGCAAAACTAGGAAGGATAAAGTAAGGAATGACCATATTAGAGTTGATTTTTGGGAGTTGCACCGAAAAATGGCCATAGGAGTAGTGAGGAAAGACATGCATAGTTTAAGTCTTGTCCCATGTATGACCTCGAATAGATAAGAATCCATGTACCCGATCCCATTTAGGTGGATTTTACTGATTTGTTGTGTTGTGTTCCTTTCCTTTTACTTTTACCTTTCTTATGCTGTCTTTGATTGGATCCTTGTGGCTGACCTCATTTATTTGGGGTAAGGCTTAGTTGTTGTTTTTTGTTGATGTTTGTGATATCTGTGATCAGATCTAAGATTACTATCTACCTGCAAGAGCTACTAATATCAGATCTAAGTATTAGGCTACGATCTCCCTGCAATAGCTACCGATATCAGATCTAAGTGGGATTTGGAATTCTTTATGAATGGTCCTGCTACTATTGTGCTGTTAATATTATTGCTGCTTATTTTCTCTGCTAAGATTTGTCTGCAATCTTAATGTTGCTTCTCCTCCTTCGATATGATATGGTTTATTTATGTTGATCTTGGTTGTTATTGTGATGTTATTGTCTTTGTTCTCCACCCGTTTTATTTGTCCACATTAGGTGGAGACTTATTGAAAATTTCTCCCTAATTAGAGTTCTTTTTTGTTGAAGATTTATGTTTTGAAGGTTTATATCTGGTATCTATGTTTGTCTGGAGTTCTTTTTGAAGATTTTTCTGGATTTTCTGGCCTGCAACGATGAGTTTTTCATTTTCTTTTTGCTGTTACTTTCTTTGTTGTTGCTATTGATGTTTTCTGGCCTGCAGCAATGAGCTCTTCATCTTCACCTGCTGTTATCTTCTTGCCAGTGGTTCTATTTTCAGCCACTTATTGCTATCTGGATTTCTTCTTATCGAAGATTTCTTTTTGTTGCTGCGAATGTGGTTCTTTTGTTTGCCATATCTATAGATGTGGTTATATATATATATATATACATAGTCTGTTTGTGTTGGTTATTTATGTTCAGATTGTTTCAAGCCGGATATATATATATATATATATACATACACACACTCCAGCTTCAGGGGGTGTGTGAAGAAATAAAGGTTTATGTTATACCATTAGGGTATTGTAGAGATTTGAGAACCAGAACCAAAGAAGAAGAAAGGAGAAGAGAGAGATGATGGAGAAGTTGCTAAACCCACCCACAATAGAGACAAACCCTTGAGATCTATTGTGGGTTGTGGTTTTATTTATAAACTTGTAAATACAATTGTAATCTGAATAGGAAACTAACTCCTGCTAACAATCAAAGACATAAAGCAACCTAGTCTAACTTGGAAAGGTTGGGACAAACCCCCAATTCACTTAGACTAGGACTCATTCCACGATAAGGATACCCCCCCTATCATGGACACATATTCTAACATTCCTCCTTAAGCTGGAATATGCATGTTTTAAAAGCAAGCTCCAACTTGGACCAACGAGAGTAGAAAATCAAATGCATCACTAGTCTTGTAGACTCTAATGAATAGTGGGAACATCAACCACCATAAAACCAACAAAAATATCAACTCATGCTCATCAACATCAGCAACACCAATAGATAAAAAACGTTGTGTTGAACTATCAACAATGAACTAAATGTATGGTAGATAACCACCAAAATGTGCAGTATTTGATCTTCAAGAGTAGGAGACTTGGTCTTCAATGTCTGAGGAAGACTCAATCTCCAAAAAAAAGAATAAAAAATGGCAGAAAGGGTAGATATCATCAACTGCAATCCAAAATATCATAGCAGCAAACAGGTAACAATGTTTGATGCTCTCCTATAATTGCAAAACTTGATCTCCAATAAGGGAAGACACAATCTTCAACATAAGGGAAAAACTAGATCTTCAAAGAAAGGAATCAATTTAATCGCACAAAGTGGATAGCCAATCTTAAAAAAACATCATATCATGCTTTAAAAGAGGTAAAAATGGAGGTGATGCAAATTAATAACCAAAATAGGCTTGTTTGATTAGGAATAAGCCTAGGGTTGGGTTGTATATGTGTTGGGACTTCAGTCCATGTGGTTTGGAGTGTATTAAGCCACTTTTATGGGTCTAAAAGAGGGGCTCTAAGATTGAGTACGGGATTACTAGTTAGTTTCCTTTTTAGTTGGGTTTTGATGGGGTTAATTAGTTTCTAATTTCAGTACCTAGTTAGTTTCTAATTTTTAGTCATAAGTTAGTTTCTAATTCTAGTTGTTTTATTTCCTAGTTTACTTTTCTAGATTTAGTAACTAGATGCTAGGAATCTTTATTTCAGTTTTTTAGCAACTTTGAAGTTACCAAATTGTAATGACCTCTATCATTATTATAAATAAAGGAGAGGGCTCCCATTAAGCGCCACGATTTTATGATTAAAGAAAATATGCTGCTGCTGCTGTCTCTAGTCTCTGTTGGGACTGTTCCTTGTGTTTGATTAAGGAGGAAGGACTTGGTGTCTGATCCAGGTGACTCCTTGCGGCGTGAAGTCCAGGAGGGTTCTACAACTTCTTCTCTCTTATTTCTCAAGTGTTCTACAAGCATTATAATTGTTCCACAGTCCAGGTATTTATTTTAACTGCTGCCCAGAAAATTCTGCAGTTTTGTCCAATCGGCCTTCTCTGAAAAGGGCAGTTCCAGCCCTCGGTTTGAGCCCAGATTTTGATCGATTGTTTATCCATATACTACTAAGGATTGACCCTAGTCTGGACTGTTTCTGAGGAGCCTGTAGACTAGGGTAGGTGTCTAACCAAGTCTCAATCTGTAGGAACTTTTAATCTAAGGACAACCATAACCAGCCAACAACATAACAGAAAATCAGAATAATGTATGACAGTCCAGCAGGCTATCAATTTCAATATGGCAGTACTAATCAGGTCAAATCAGCAGTAAATCTCTAGGACTAAGCCAAGAACTGATAAGACTTCAATTAGGTTCAGATCAATAGAATAATCTGAAACACAGGTTTAAGAACCAACAGAAATTGAAATAAACCCATTGATGTCAATTCTGGACACTACAGGCACTAGAAGCAAAAATATAGTGATTTCGAATAACTCACTAATGGCTGGACAGAATCAGCCCAAGTCCAGGTTACTCCACACTCAGGTAAAGGGGAACACTTGACCAGAATTATGGCCAAAGGCAAGTAGCAGAACTTCTTCAGGGAGCAGAGGCCGATTGATACTTTGACTGAGATTTCTGGGCAGAATTTTAAATATAAAATACCTGGTTTGTGACAGCAGTAGTAGCTTGAAAATAGACTTGAAAGAAAAGAAGAAAGCATTTGTAGAACCACCTGGGCTTCCCACCGCAAGGCGTCAACCAGATCAAACACCAGCCCCATTGTTCTTGATCAAACACAAGAAACATCTCAGCAGAGATATTACAGCAGCAGCAACAGAGTTTTTTTGTTCTTAAAATCGTGGGGCTTAATGGGAGCCCTTTCCTTTATTTATAATAATGATGGGGGGTGATTACAATTAGGTAACTTCAAAGTTACTAAAAAACTGAAATAAAGATTACTAACATCTAGTTACTAAATCTAGAAAAGTAAACTAGGAAATAAAACAACTAGAATTAGAAACTAACTTGTGACTGAAAATTAGAAACTAACTAGGTACTAAAATTAGAAACTAATTAACCCCATCAGAACCCAACTAAAAAGGAAACCAATGAAAAAAGGAAACTAACTAGTAATCCCGTACTCAATCTTAGAGCCCCTCTTTTAGACCTTTAAAAGTGGCCCAATACATTCCAAACCACATGGACTGAAGGCCCAACACATATACAACCCGACCCTAGGCTTATTCCTAATAAAACAAGCCTATTTTGGTTATTAATCTGCATCAGGAGGGCAACAACTTAGATCCTTAAGACATCACCTCATCTTAAGATATCACTTCATAAGTGTTGCCCTTCCAAAACTGAAACTGTTACTGAATACACGAGCTGATAAATAATCTTTACTGATAAAAATTTCCAATTAATGAATTGTGCGGAGCAGATAAAAATCTCCAATCTCCCCCTCACGTATAGCATTACACGTGAACAAAGCATTCTAATAATCAGCATCCCAAAGAATCTCTTAACCAACAACATTAAATAATTTCCAACTCCATTCACGGCTACAAAGCGGAACAATCTCCAAGCACCAATAACAATGTCAATCCCAAAGATGTGATTTCAGGTCCACCAAAGCAATAATATGGCACATGTGTATGCCCAATGGTAATTCTGTAATTACTTCATGCAATCCAAAATTGATGCGGAACATGGGTCAAAATACCCAATCGGGTTTCATATAGACCCATCCAAGGTCATAATAGGCAATAACAAGGGGTAATGGTAGAACTGTAATTTACTAGTATGTCGAAGGAGATACTTGGTAGGTAAAAATTGTAATGAGATAGGAGAATGTAATAGTAATAGAAATTTGGTAATACATCTCAAGGTTACCACTTGATGCGGATTCATGTTCCAAAACCGGAATCAAATCACTCATAGGCCCATTCAAATATAATAAAAAAATCCAAATTTACAAAAGAATGATGGCAATATGTAATTTATCACAAGTCCTCAAAGAGAATGGCAAACTTGTAATAAACTAGAATGGCAAAGTTGAAGTAGTTCCCCTTTATTACTAAATTGCCATCCCACGTGGTGTCCTCTCCTGTTGAGCTGTCCAATACCCTCTTAAATTCTGGTTTGTTACAAGTTTGCCATTCTATTTGACGGCTTGTGATAAATTACACATTGCCATTCTTCCTTCGTAAATTTGGATTTTATTATATTTGAATGAGTCTATGAGTGATATGTTTCTGGTTTTGGAACCCAAATCCGCATCAAGTGGTAACCTTGAGATGTATTACCAATTTCCATTACTATTACATTCTCCTATCTCATTGCAACTTTTACCTACCAAGTATCTCCTTGGATATACGTGGGGACACCTCATCGATCTTCCAATTGGGTTCGATACTTATCATATTCTTGGGTGTCACAACTTCCCCCCTTTCGGCACAGCGCCTCCACTGTGGCCCCACATGCTGTCGGGGTCTGCTCTGATACCATTTGTAACACTCCGACCCCATTAACCTTGCACAATATTGTCCTCTTTGACCAGTGGATCTCAAGGCTTTAAAATGCGTTGTGCCATGTTAAGGAGGCTAGAGGTTATCAACTAGCCCAGTAATCTCTCCCTAAGCGATGTGGGACTAAAGTTTGCACACCCTCACCGATCTTCCAAACTCCCTGGTACTTGCCGTATTCTTGGGTGTCACCTTGTGCGATTGAATTGATTCATTTCTTTGAAGATCTAGTTCTTCCCTTATGTTGAAGATTGTGTCTTCCCTTATTGGAGATCAAGTTTCGCAATTATAGGAGAGCATCTGTCTTCGTTACATGTTTGTTGCTATGGTATTTTGGATTGCGGTTGATGATATCTACCCTTTCTACGATTTCTTATTTTTCCTTTTGGAGATTGAGTCTTCCTCAGACATTGAAGATCAAGTCTCCTCTTGAAAAACAAGTACTGCACATTTCGGTGGTTATCTATCGTCTATTTGGTTCGTTGATGATAGTTCGACACAAATTTTTTTATCTATTGGTGTTGATGTTGGTGTGCCCACTATTCATTGGAGTCTACAAGACTAATGATACTGATTTTCTATTCTCGTTGGTCCAAGCTGGACCTTTCATTTGAAACATGTATGCTCCAGCTTGAGGGGAAGTGTTGGAATATGTATCCATGATAAGGGGAGTGTCCCCATCGTGGAATGAGTCCTACTCTAAGTGAGTTGGGGGTTTGTCCCATAGTTTAAAGTATCTCTTATACCGGTACGATACCCCTTGATACGTATCTTTAATTTACTTGACCGATATGATGATCGATATTGATACTTTAATCCTTGAATTCTTTAGCGTATCTCCAATACGATACGATACCCTCCAATGTATATCTTAAATTTAGCCGACCAATATGGTGACCGATGTCTATACTTTAATCTTTGGTTTGTCCCAACCTTTCCAAGTTAGACTAGGTTGCTTTCTGTCTTTGATTGTTAGGAGTTAGTTTCCTAATCTAGGTTAGTTTCCTATTTAGATTACAATTATGTTTACAAGTTAATAAATAAAGGCACCAACCCACTATAGATCACAAGGGTTTGAGTCTATCATAGGTGTCTTTAGCAACTTCTCCATAGTCTCTCTCTTCTTCTTTGATTTTGGTTCTCAAATCTCTACAGAGCTAATCTGGCATGTACTAGAGAAAAGAAGGGTATTGAGTAAATATCTATATATAATTACAGATATGTATCAGGATGTGGTGACTAGCATTAGAACCGTGGGAGGGAAAGGAAGTGAATTCCTAGTTACAATTGAGTTGCATTAAGGATTAAATTTAAGCCCTTATCTGTTTGTGATTATCAGTGATGTTTAACTAGGAACATTCAAGATGAGGTTCCATGGTATATGCTCTTTGCTAATGATATTGTTTTGGTAGATGAGACAAAAGTTGGGATTAACGTTAAGTTTGAGCTATGGAGATCAACCTTGGAATCAAGAGGTTTTAAGATTAGAACGAAGATGGAGTATATGATGTGTATCTTTAGTCTCACTACGATGGATAATGAAATGATGAAGATTGAGGAGAGAGAGATACCGAAAGGTGATCATTTTAGGTATCCGATGTCAACCATAAACAAATAAGGTGATATAAAGGATGATGTTTCGCAGAGAATTAAAGTGGGATGGATGAAGTGGAGAAATCTGTCTGGAGTGTTGTGTGATCGATGTATTCCTTGAAGTCTTAAAGGGAAGTTCTATAGGGTAGTCATTGGACCAACTATGATGTATGGGGCGAAATGCTACGTAGTTAAGAAGTGTCTTACAAATAAGCTATATGTAGCCGAGATGAGGATGTTGAGATGGATGTGCGGAAAAACTAGTAAGGATAAAGTAAGGAATGACCATATTAGAGCTGATTTGGGAGTTTCTTGATTCGTGATAAGCTCTGAGAAAGTGGTTTGAGGTGCTATGGCTATGTTAAATAAGGAGGATTTATCTGATTCAGATTGAAGGAACTACAAATGCTAGTGGTAGGCCTAAAATGACCATAGGAGTAGTCGTGAGGAAAGACATGCATAGGTTAGGTCTTGTGCCAAGTATGACCTCGAATAGATCTGATTGGAGGGCAAGAGTCCATATAGCCAATCCCATTTAGGTGAGATTTTTCTGAGTTGCTGTGTTGTATTCCTTTGATTTTACTTTTACTTGCCTTTTGCTCTTTATTCAGACCCATGTAGCCAGCCCCATTTAGTTGTGATAAGGCTGAGTTGTTGTTGTTGTTGTATAACTGCAATACATACCATCCATTTGGGAGTATGCTCTTTACTCTTCCAATCGTTAGTTCTTCTTTCCCCTATTTTGTTCTTCTCTTTTCCTTTACTGGTATCATTATATTGCTTTGTCACAATATCTACTCCCCAACTTCAGGGGGAGTATTGGAATACTGTTGTAAAGGTATAATGGAACTTAGGGTGTGATATGTTGTTATGGGCATATATGTATTAGAGTGTAAGGGCATAGCATATTTGTAATTTGGTTTTCTAAGTATCAGTAATATAGAGTGGAGAGAGATTGATTCCTTTCTAACACATTCTCCTGAACTTATTCTTCCTTCCTTTCGTTCTCTCCTTCTCTTCCTTCGCTTCTTCTTCTCCATCTCCCTTCTTCCTTCTTGGGCTCAACACTGCAAATTAACTTCTGCCACACCTTCACAATGACTAAATTTTGGGTTTTTCGACTTTCCTTTCAGAAATTGTAGTGGAACCTTGGAGCTTTTTGTGTATGTGGGTACAAAATATATTCTTTCACCTGTCAGCTTAGTTTAAGACCCATTAGTGCGAGCTTCAAACTCTATGTATCCATTCATTTCTAGTTATTTTCTTTCTAGTCTAATTAATCATTAATTCATCCATCATTCCATCTTACATTTTCATCTTCTCTGTGCTCTTTTCATGGATGTGCTTTTTGGTTTCCCAAGATTGTTTTCCATAAAGTGCAGTTAGGCTTTTTGCTATTTCACTTAATCTGCATTCATTTTATATTGGTTGAAGAAGCCTACAGAAGCACCGCTCCAGTTCATTCACCATGCTCTTGCTAAATGGGTGACACCTTCAACGTCTTCTTTCTTATGATATAAATGATTGGACCAAGATCACCAAATAATGACTTTGGGGATCTTTTGGTCATCAGTCTGAATATTCTTTTCACTCATCATGAGAGAGAGAGAAAAAGGGGGGGGGGGGGGGAGGGTGAATCTGAATATCAGAAAATAGGTTACAAGAAGGACAAAGCAGCTAGTGATTGAGGGTGGATCTTGCTATTGAGGAATACATGTGTTTTCCCTTGGATGGAAATGTAAGGCTTGGAGATATTTCATTTTCATCACTTGAGCTGCCTTTGTACCATGCATTAAAACTAAGTCTAAATGCGCCAAAATGGTGAAAACTTGCAACCTGAGTTTAGTTTGTGTTTAGTGGGGGCGCAAGCCTATCCCGAGACCCTCCCACCTTTGGGTTATATTGGTAATAAGAATAAAACAATCTAATTCCCTATCAATTCATAATCTAAGCATTTTATGTTTCTTATGGCTTCTGTCATTTTTTGTGGACTCAAAAAATATGGGTTGGGATTCACAAGACTCCTTTATTAGGCTCAATAAGTTGACCTATAATTGCCCCGCATGTTTGAGGATCCATTAAATCAAGCCAATGGCCCAGTAGCTAGTAATTGCCACTATAGTTATGCTATGCTTAGGTTTATGTGGAGGTAGCATGTCCAATCTGCTTCCTTAATCTAGAGAGGACGGAAGGGGTGAAGTGATTATGGGACTCGTGTACAGATGCTGAAGACATAAAGAGGGTTTTTAAGAATTGTTCGTGGACCTTTGTACTGCAGAAGTACGAAGGTGGCATCTGTTCCACGATAAGGGGGGGGGGATGTCTCCTATCGTGACAATCTCTTAGCTGTAATTTTTTCCTCTTTTCTTCTGGATTATTTCCTGTTTAAGGCTAGATTATTGTTTCCTTCTTTTTATTCTTCTTGCTTGACAAGGAATCTCCTTCCTTGTATATCTGTAACTGTCAAGATATATAAATACATGGGAAGAGGACTGCTAACAGTATTGACTGCAAGTACTTCTTAGCAGTCTCTACTCTCTCTTCTTTCTCTCTCTTTGCTTGGTTACTGGTTTTTATTTCTGATATTGTCACATGGTATTACAGCTTTGATAACAAGTAATTCTTCTCCATCGATTTCTGGTTTGATAGTTAATTAAAGGACTGGTTTTCTTCTCTGGTTGCAGCAACTATGCTGCCTATCTACTGTATTTTTCCCAGTTTATGGTGATACGAAGATGAACTAGGGCATTCTACTTCTCATACCTTGTTGCACATGAAGATATTTTCTGTCAGATTTCATCTACATCATGGTTGCGGTTCCAGATTCTGGAATGTTTTCTTCAAGTTTTTGAGGTTTGCAATTACCTCCTATTCTTCCAGCTGATGCTGCTGATAATCTGGCATTTAGCTGAGACTTTCCTAACTTCTGGGCTGTGCCTCTTCCCTCTTATTCTCATATTTCTTTTCTCATCTTCCCCCCCCCCCCCCTCTCCCCTCCCCTCCCCTCCCCCTCCACTCCTGTTTGGACTTTTTCAATTTTGGTTTGTATGGATCCATGTAGCCGACCCCATTAAGTTGGGATATGGCTAAGTTTGTTGTTGTTGTAGAGTAATTTGTCCTACACAGTATGTGCACTCGATCCTAATCTGGGGATCAACTGGTTGTCTGATTTGTTGCAATTTGTTTTCTCCTACGACCCTGCAGATACTCTGTTTTTAGGTCACTTTTCAGACCTACTGTTGTCTAAATAATTCCTGATCTGTCCATCTGATCAGGCTCATCTTTTGGGATATATTTCCCCAACGTCAGTACCTCCTTTGACCTTAATTTCAGGTCATTTCTTCTAAATTCTTTCCTGACTTGTATTTACATTCAGTCATTGTAACCTGTCAAGTTGGGGCTTGACAGGAGATAAGGTTCTTTTTTTTTTTTTTTTGGGGGGGGGGGGGGGTGGGTGGTGGGTTTTAACCTTGCTTGAGTGCCATCTCAAGTTGAAGTAGGTGTATTGCTCTGTGGAAGTATGTAGTTGGCCGAACCACATATGTTCTGTGTCATGTGTCTCACAAGGATTAAAGTATCGGTATTGGTCGCCGTATCGGTTGGCTAAATTTAAGATACGTATGAGAGGGTATTATATTGTATCGGAGATACACTAAGATATGCTAAAGATCAAGCATTAAAGTATCGGTATCGGTCATCGTATTAGTTACCTAAATTTAAGATATGTCTCAGAGGGTATCGTATTGGTATCAGAGATACTTTAAACCATGTGTGTATGTGATTATATATTGGAGTGTTGTGGGTTGTTCTTGTTTGTAGGATGGGTGTGCTTGTTTGGTAGACCTGGCCACTTGGCTGTAGGATGGTGGACAAGTATATGATTGTGTGTTTGAAAATGGTAAACTTGGAATTGTCCCTGTTAAGTTTGTCTCGAATTCTTGACCCGTTTTGAAGATTGACCCGATCCGACATATTTTGGTGGGTACCCGAATGGGAAATTTTCTGAGATCTGTGATGGAAGCAGAGGGGTTGGGCTGATAGGCCCAAGCCCGGAGCCCATCATTGATCTCGTATTGGGGTGCGGGGGCGTAGGCCCTGTGGTATGGTTCGACCAAATCGACCGCGACCCGATGGGTTGACCCGCTATTTGGAGTATATATAATGTACTGTTGCTTGTTGAGAAAGTCATTGTATTCCAGGGTTTTCACGCAGTTAGGGTTTCAGGGCGAGTTTTTCCTCACCGTTGCTAGGGTATAATTTCTCTTCTGCATAGTGAATCATCTTCTTCTTCGCCCGAGGACGTAGCACACCACCCTGGTGTGTGAACCTCGTTAAATCTCGGTCGTACGGATCTATTGTCTCTTTATTATTCGTGTTTCTTGGTGTTTGATCTAACAGTCCCAGTCAGTCTGAGTGAGCAATAGGCAGTACCAACAGTGAGACTACAGTCGGGGTCAGTTTTTTTGGGAAGAAATTTGCTGTTCAAATCCCCCCCCCTCCTCTCATTGTCAACCTGAGATTTAGTCTTTATACTGAGAGAAATGGTGCTTCTTTTTATTATTCAAATAGTTAAGTAGGACATATGATTTTGTTAGTGGGGAGTAATGATGAGACGAAGAGATTACAATCATCAAGTATTTTGTTTGTAAAATTGTTCAATACAAATAAGTTTCCAATGCTTACCTGCAGAACTCATAATTTACCCACCCCTTTTTTCTTCTTATTCTCAGGATACAACTCTTTATGTAACACTTGAACCCTGTGCAATGTGTGCTGGAGCAATTCTTCAATCTAGAATTGATACTGTGGTATGGGGAGCTCCCAACAAGCTTCTAGGTGCTGATGGCAGCTGGGTTAGGTATGTAATGCATACTGTCAACCTTCTTGAGAGTAACTTTATCCATATAATCTTGAGCGTAACTCATGAGTGTTCCTCTGCTGGGAATTTGGTTCTGTTTCTAATTCTAGCTTTCTTTCTTTTGGAAGAAAAGTTGGTTTCCATCTTTGATATCCAGTTTGGTAGATTGCTGAAGTCTGTCTGAGTGGTATGGTAGCAAGACATTGTGCATGTACATATTAGAAAGATGTTTCACTTGTAGGGGAAGCAGCCAACCTTCCATTTTTCTGGCATAGGTCTCTTGCATACGCATGACCCTTTTTTTTTGTGTGGGGGATGGTGTAAGGTTGTATGATCATCTGTCAGTTTAGGTTCAAGGGCTTTTCTACAGGATTCATTGTCAACTGAATTGAATTCAACTAAGAAAAGGTTAACTTAATAAACATGTGACTTGTAAGTAGAAGAGTGGCCAAAAGGTCTTAGATATAAGTTTGTATTGCAGGCTATTCCCTAGCGGGGGTGAAGGAGGAAGTAGTTCAGATCTGACGAATCAGCCTTCTGGGCCAATCCACCCATTTCATCCAAAGATTATGATCCGGCGAGGAGTCTTGGAGACAGACTGTGCAGAGGTGATGCAACAGTTTTTCCATTTGAGGAGGATGAAAAAAGAGAAGAAACCAGAGGAACCACAGCCTTCACACTTCCGTCTTTCAACCCATTCACCAAAATTCCTTTCCAAGATACATGATATGTTTGGCATCATGTTCTGCTTGTACTGATAAGAAAGATGGCTTCTTCTTTCCCTTAAAACTGTAATATTGTGTTGGAAATGATATTCTTCTATATCATTTAATTTAGAATTTTTGTTTTGGTTTGTTTGACATTCCTTTTGAGTGACGATTAAAATAATTGATCCGATGGTGGGGTTGATCCCTTTACTGCTTCTCCTGCATGTGGGAGGACTAAAATCTCTTCTTATTACTCTAAACAAGTATAGAGCGACTCAGTCCACGAGGCTCCTGTTACTGTAGGGTCTAGGAGGGGCAAATGTACTTATCCTTACCTTCTGCTTTGCAGGAGAGGTTGTTTCTGAATTTCGAACATGTGACCTACATATTGCAATAGTGTAACTTAACCACCGGAAAATATGCTTACCCATTGCCTATGAAAATGGGAAGATAGTGGCAGTTGTGTAACAGTCCTTTTGTCAGGCCAATCATTTGAACCCACATGCCTCGATCCAAATGCAGAATTTCAATCTTAAGGTCAGTACAATTTGATCTTTAATCCTAAATAACAATAGGGAAAAAGATCTCCAAGCTGCCAGTGTGGGGATGCTTTCCAACATCCTCTCTCTCTTTCCTCCATGTCACTCATTCCTCCTTAGCACTGTGGGGCCCTCCTATTGATGGAACCAATCCCAATGCCCCGATAGGTGTGGCGTGGAAGGAATGTGCAGTATCACTGATGCTATTTTTGAAAAGGATTGAATTCCTTTATGGCGTAGCAGGGTGTCTAGTGTGCATTCAACGACCAGAAATTCTCAGGCATGAAGTCCAAGGTGATCACACACAGCTCAAGGTGTTTCTGGGAGTTGGATGCGTGCCAGACGCCTTATTGGGCCACAACAGATCCAAGTCCCTTTCGAAATTCAGTAAAATAAGAAAAAAAAAAAAAAGTTGAAATGCAGACAAAAAAAAAGTGGTTTAGTGCGGTCGTAACATTTTAACAATCTAAAAGATTTCGTAATTAGTATGGGAAAAAAATTTGAATCGCCCACCGTGGGGCTCGAACCCACGACCACAAGGTTAAGAGCCTTGCGCTCTACCAACTGAGCTAGACGGGCTTGATGTGAAGCTCATCTGCCCAATATAAGACAGCTCAAATGAGAAAAACTTACCCACGTGTAGGATCGACAAAGAGTGTGGTCATAAAGGAAAGGGTTTTGGCTCTCTGAGTTGTGATGAAGTATGTACCAGAAGGTTAGGTCTTATATTTATATCAGTCAACAGCTTGAAGGATCATTCACTGCCTTGTAGGGATAGATCCGGATCTCTTTCAGTCGATTCTTATTTGATTGTTGTGGTTTTCCACTTTTCCTTGACCTATGGCGAAAGAGACATTCCTTCATTGTGGGTTATGATTAACAAGAATGTGATTGAGTCTGATAATGAGGGAAAGGGTATTTCGAATATTCAACCTACAAGAGGAGTAATAATATCTGTAGGTCACATAACAAAACAAAAAAGATAAATTGTTTATGGGGAGGGATCGACACAATGTTGACTTATAACCGTCATGCTTGACCAATGGGAGCACAGGAGTGGTGCCACAAAGTTCATCAACAAAGACTTACATGTGGTTAGTTATTTAGAACAACTGGTTGGCGCATAGTACAATAGAGCACTTGTGCCCATTTCAAGGCTCCCATTTCACATCTAGTCCCTCGTCCATTGTATTCAACTACTTTGTAGCAAAATAAATAAATAAAAAGAAAAAGTAGACCCATATATCAAGGAGGTGAGCCTAGAGGTGTAAGTTTGGCCCTATGAGCTCAAGCCTACTCAAGCCGACCTTGAGCCGGGATAGAGTTTGGGATAGGATTTTTCAGGCGAGGTAGGTCGGGGTCAGGCATTAGCTGAAGTCTAAGGCTGAGCTCCGCCCAGTCCAACCTGACTCTAATTTTATATAACAATATATATTAATTATTACATATTAAGAGTAAGATTTCAATAGTCTTGGATGATTGATGTTGGTGATGTCTTATTTTTTTTCACCATTTTTTTTAGTGCAGATAAGGGTAGAAGTGATTTAAGAAAAAACAATAAAGGTCAAGCACAATATAGTATGGCCCTAGTGAAAATCAAGGCCACATTGGGCTAGGTTGGCAATATCATGGTCATTCAGGGCGCCTTGGACTGAGTGCCCAGCTGCCCTGGAGATCACTTTTGCTAGTGTTGGCTATGGTTGGATGAATCAACAAGATGGAATCAGAAGTCCGAGGGTTTGCTCAAGGGATTATAATTAATAACCAATATGAAGAAGAATATGCGGTTGTGGAGGTGTTGTCTAACTCATCTGGTCTGGCCTTTCTTATTCCTAAGTCTGATCGGGTGGTTAATGTGGCCGTGGGGGGTCATATAAATTGACCCTTGACATTTCTATGTAACGTATTATATTTATTTGAACAATTCTTACCGGAAAAAAATATATATAAATTTGAACAATTTAATATTTGGTGTGGAGATAACAATATGATCATGTTAGTTAGAATACTAAGTTGATCAAGCTAAAGTTTAGACGTTTTAACTTAAAGTAGGGGAAAATGTTGAGAATATTGTTTTTCTTTTTGTAGTTAATGGTTTTTCTGTTTTCTTCCATAAAAATAAATTTGGAAGAGATCTCATAAAATTCTTGGAGAAGTCTTAAACAATGATTGGGAATACATCAACCCTCTCCCCCCCCCCCC
>NC_056561.1:18556817-18567112 GCF_013358625.1 Macadamia integrifolia | reverse complement strand
AAAAAAAAAAAAATAATAAAATAAAATAAAATAAAATAAATTGAAAATAAGGGTCTTAATCTAATCAGGAATAGTAGAATACACGTCTTAATCGATTACAATATTGGTCCTACCGAAATACAAAAAGCGCTAATGAAAGTAACCTGTGGCACAACGGTTAAATTGTACAATTGCAACATGTTGATCGCAAGTTGAAAACTAGGACATTTCTTCTACAAAGTAAAAGATAAGGCTACGTACATTTACCCCTCTGGACTCTGCAATAGTGAGAGCCACGTGCACTAGGTTGCTCTTAGTTTCGTATTCACAACCTTATGATAGTAACAGATATTTTTATTTTATTTTTTTAACTCTATTTTTTTCTGAAGACCCTTCCCATTGACAAAATGGTTTTCCCGAATGTTAGTAAGGATGTCCAATCATATGAAGGCTACACCTCTCCCTCCAAGTTGACCAAGCGTTTATATTTCCAAAATCCCTCTTCCCTTGCATTGTTATCAATGCTATTGATGCCTCTCCATTTCCACCTGCCAAAAAAAATGGGTTCCTGGCATTGGGCTTGCATTTTAGCCTGCCTTTGTCTTCAGATCAGCAACTCCCATGCGCAAACTCCGGCAAACGCAACTTTGAAACCTCCACCTGCTGCACCAAAGCCGCCCCCAACTGCCATCTCTCCTATTGCCACTCCTAAATTGAAACCACCTTCAAAGTCAAGTAGTCCACCTCCACGAACTTCACCACCTTCACAAAGTCCACCTCCCTTAGCTCCTTCAAAACCACCACCCCTGCCACCACCACCATCACCACCACCACCACCTCCACCATCACCACCACCACCACCACCATCACCACCACCTCCACCTCAATCTCCACCTCCACCTGCACCTGCACCTGTAGCACCGGCATTACCACCACCTAAAGTGAAGCAGTCACCAGCACCAGCACCAGCACCAGCCAAAAAGCCATCAGCACCACCCCCACCTGTGGCACAGGAACCAGTCTCACCACCACCAGTACCTATACAAGTGCAGCAGCCACCAGCACCCGCTCCTTCAGAGAGCAAGAATAATGAGAAATACTATAATGCACCAGCGCCGGTTCCAAGCCCAGAGGGTCATTTTGCACCTCAACCACCACCAATTTTAGATGTGGTATGACCAGCTAAAGCTTTTATCTTACAGTAACTGCAGCATTATTTTCCACAATTCTTGACAACTATGCATGGTTTGAGGATGCTCTCTGGAAATGCTTTGTATAATCCTGATAATGGAGATCTCTGCTTCTATCAACACGTGAAAGATTAGGAAAGCTTGCAGGAAACAATCCCAAACAACCATTTATTCTATTTCGCTGCAAGTTGCCCCATATTCTATCTGTGGACCGACCCTTTTTTTCTCTTTTTCAATTGCAGAGCAGAGGAATTGCGGTCTATCAGAAGGAAGGACTGTTTGGAAGGTTCATGATGCTTGGACTAGCTATTCCTGTTGCACTGGCTGTTATGGGTTAAATTTCATTAATTTATTATTATTATTATTATTTTTACACTAAGATATGCTTATTTCTATTTACAACAGATGAGAAAAAAGCTGCAAATGTTCATATTTAAGGAAATTTATATATATATATATATATATAATTTTCATATGCAGAGTCAACTTAATCATAGTTTATTGGTTCAAGTAAAGCCAAAGGCGTGCCCTCAACAAATCAACCTTGGAAATGATCTAACAGTATTACTGCAATTTTGAAATGCTAACCACCATTCTTGCATTGAATGCAGAAAACATGAGAAGCCATTACAGCATGATACTGTTGATTAAGGAATGTTCTTTTGTTCATTCTAATGAATTAGTAATATTGGAAAGCAGTGCAATCTAATATATCACTCACAAGCAGTACTATACATCCAAAAATTCAAATCTGAACAATCTTAACTCTCACCAGGGGCTGGGGCACATTGTACATACAGTTAACTCTTCAAAGTGCTCCCAGCTGAAGCTTGAGTGGAGAAGCATGGCTGGTTGAGTGGAAATTTAGTTTTCATTCTAAATTGGCTGACTGGGGGACTTGCCAATCTGAACCATATCAGCCACATCAAAAGCCATATTCACTGACCATTTTCAGCCGTACAAACCATCGCTGAATAGTGGAAACTTCCAGCGGAATAAACCATTATAAATCACATATAATATGCTGAAAATATTTTCAGTGTCGCAATTGATCTGCATTCACATCTTTCTCCATATCCTCCCCCAAATCATACTCAACCACAAGGCCGAGGTTGTCAACTAATTTGTGGTGCTGAAGACACCCTGCACACTGATTCAAACACTGTCAACAGAATGATCCAAATTTGTTTTTATAATATTGATGTGGAATATCATAAACTCTTTGCAAACATGAGAGACAAGTAGAATACGTAATTGTGGAGCTTTCTCAGTGGCCAGTGCAAGAAAATCCAACATATAAATGTAGATTGGTGTGGCTGTAACAGTTGACACTGGTAAATTTGTAGCATAGTTGCCATGGCATCTAGGTGACCCAAGCGTTAGAGGGGGTCTAGACCCAAGGTGACACCAAAAGGCAACCAAGGCACCCTGCCTAGGAGACCGAGGCAAAATTAGATCGTGTTCTCCAGCAGCACAGCTGTATTGTGCCTCCTACATTCCCACCTTTAGACACTAGTTTGTTCAACAGTGGCATTGGAACAGGGGTTATGGAATGAGCTCGATCAATTATTGTTGGTTTAAGGGATTCTCAACTGGATCCCTCTTCATAGATTCACTGAGATTAAATAAAAGGATTAGTATTATCCCAAGTTTTTCTGGTTGTCCAAGGATATAGCACCAGCTAAAGAGAAGGATACAAACATAGGATATTACCTTTTTTCACAAAAAGAAGGTTAAATTATATATATAGAAAAAAAAGGGTGGGGGGGGGACTAGATAAAATGGTTAAGCTCTCCCTCCTATTCTTACACACTTTTTCATCAATAGTGATCTATTGCCTATAGAACTAAATAAGCAATGGAAATTGTAAAACACGGCTACGAGACAAAATTGCTTAGAAGCTATGTTGATCATCAGATATTACTTAAATTTCAATGAGGTTGAACACTGCCAATGTATGTTCCATACTCAGTAACATGGATTGGACTCTTAAACCTACTGTACAAATATAAACAATTTTTAAGTTCATATGCCTGCATTATAGGCGTTATCATGATCAACATTTAATGTCAAACTCTGTTTTTTAGGTCCTTTTGGACAAGTTTTGTCGAAGCCCTCTTTTAAAGAAGGCCATGATAAAAGCATTTCTTGTTGTAAAGCTACATTTGGACAGACCGAAAGAAATTAGCTGTCTAATTGTAAGTTAATCCAACATCAGAATCCAAATTACAAACCTGAAGACACATGTTGAAGATTTGTATACCACTAAGTCAATTATCAACAAAAAGAACACTTATTCTGATAATTGAAGTGAGAAATTGAAACAAATGTTTGCTTCCAATTCGCAGAGTATTTTCATTAAGGTTGACATCCTCCTTGAAAAGATAGGAATCTAATAATATGTTATACTTGCATAGGATCTATAAAGAGTAGGAATGTCATGTGAAGAAATATTGAGTCAAATAAGAGCTACTAGCCGAGCAGACATCAAGAAAGACTAATGCAGCACAACAAAGCCATCATAACTACTAGAAGAAGAACAAGTACCTGAACAAAAACAGTCCCCCGTTCATAGGCCAATCGATTTATGAGGCGCTGTGTTCTTTCACCACATGCGTCGCAAGTGAAGTGTACCAGCAAACTTCTCCTAGGAAGCTTTAGATCAATAGTTACTTCCTGTACAGTGGCGACAAAAGGGGATTGGATTCAGAATAAAAAGATTACCATAAGATCCAAACACAAAGCAAAAAATGCTTTCAACACTCAAAAGAACAATATTATGGATTTAGATGCTGGCAACGAGAAGAACCCAAGTCTAGAATTTCGATATTAAGAAAATAGGAATCACCGCAGATACAGAAAAACCCAGAAACCAGACTTGATTGTTTAAGAAGATATAGAAGACAACGAGGAGTATATGAGATGAAATACGTTGAGAGATTCATTAGCTGCATATTTGTCTTGAGATGAAGGAGGGGTTGAAGAAGTTTCTGATTCTTCATTCGGAGACACTTCAACTTGAAAGACATCATCATCCTTTAAGGCTCGCAACTTAGGTGTCGCCGCTGCTCTATGAGATATTCGCAAACTGCAAAATAATGCCAATCAAAGCGTAACCCTTCAGAATGAGAACGGAATAGAATAGACAGTTTCGTAAAGAGCAGAGAAAGAGAGATACAGAATCAAAAGAAAAAAAAAAAAAAAAAAAACCCTAGAGAGAGAGAGAGAGAGAGAGAGAGAGAGAAAGGGGCCCTGGGGATGGAGACCTGGTGAATCCGATAGTGTTTATTGGTGCAAAAGAGGGTGTGACTCTAAAGGAGAAGAAGAAGGTTGGGGGTGGAGCATGAACAGCCTTCTGGACTGTACGGAGAGACGAAAAGGCGGGAATGACATTAGAGTTGCAGAGTGTAGGAGCCATTTCGGTTGGGGAGTTGAGGGAGAGAGGGAAAGAGGGTGACTTTGGTCATGGACGGGGCTGGCCCAAATTCGCATTTGGCTTTAGGCCTGAAATGAGATTGGCTGAGCCCCAAAAATTAAAAGGGCCTGCCTAGGCCTAAAGCCCTGGCAATACTATCATATTAATTGATGAATTATAACCTCAATAGTTGCATGTTGCACTTAATGTTGAAAACAAATATAACATTCAACATAAAAGTTTATATATGACCAGCCCATTTGGCCATTATAAGTTTCAAGACATATAATCCAATATCATTAGATTAGTTATGCAAAACACCTATATTTACTGGTTTGGGTTTTTTGTCTTCATGTCTCTATTTCTTCAAATATTGAGGATCTTATATCATCTTTTCTTTGGAAGGGTAGTGATAATCCCAAATTTCTTCACCCTTTGAGTTGAATTAAAGTCTATCTCCCAAAAAATGAGGGAGGCTTAACTCTCTATAGGGTTAAGGAATCTAAAGTTACTGGGATTATAAGTTTATATAGAATATTGTTTCTAGAAAGAAAAACATTTGGGTTAACTAGGTTTGTTCTAGATATCTAAAGTTAGACTCCATTTAGACTATTTCATCTCCATTGGATGATTCTTGTGTTAGAAAAAAGATTCTCAGATATTGGCACCTTGTTTCTTATTCTATCCAATCACTATTGGTGATTGTTCTAGCACATTTCTCTAACTTGATAATTGGCATCATGATGGTGTTCTAATTCTTAAGTATGGTGATAGAATCAGATATATAATATAGGGTCAAGTAGATTGGCTAAAGTGTCTTGCATCCTCAGAGATGGTCAGTGGCTTTAAGGCCTGAGGAATTCTATTTCTCTCATTGAGGTGTGGGATAAGCTTCATAGTATCAGTTTAAGGTTTAGAGGTAGTACTGACATATTCATTGTATGGAAAACTCTTCAAAGAAATTCTTTCCTTCTTCTGTTTGGAATTTGATCAGATCTAGGGCTCTCTCTGTTCCTTGGTATAGATTGCTTTGGTTTGGATTTTCCATTCTAAAGCATTGTTTTATTGTTTGGAGAGCTTTCACTTGTTCTCTTTCGACGCAAGAGTTTATTTCCTAAAGAAATATCATGATCCCTAACAGTTTGTCTTTGTTGGAATTCCATTGAAAATGTTGATCATCTATTTTCTCTTATCCCTTCTCCAAATTAGTTTGGAAAAGTATCCCTAGAAAGTGTTGGCCTTTTCCTAGAGATATACTTCCTTTTGACAGAAAATTGATGTGGGTCTTAAAAACTTTTAACACAAAATCGTCTGGTGATATTCTTGGTAAGTTGTCCTTCAGTGCAGGAATCTGTCATATATGCTAGAAAGAATCAAAAGAAGATGATCTATCACTTCGTATACTATTTGGCAAGTCTGAGACATTATCACTTTTGAGATTAGAAATAAAATTCTTCACAATTGTGTAGTGTCTCTGACTCAAGCAAAAACATACATATGGCCTCTTCTTGGGATCTTCCTCTTACTGCTCCCTCCCCCTAGTTTTCATGTATCATCTTTATATGTTATTTCTTCCCTCCCCTTGTTTTCATGTATCCCTTACTTTGGTGTTTGTTTTGTCCCTCCCCTATTTTTTTATGCATCCCCTTTTAGTGATTTTTGTTTTTAGAGACCGATGTAAGACTCCTGGCCCTTAGAATGCCGTTATGGCTTATTCTTTGTTTCCTTTTTTTTTTCCTAATATATTTCAAGTCAGCAAAAAAATATCATCCAATATCAATTTCAGATTCGTACACGGTAACAAAAAACATGTCTAACGTTTAATTATGTGGCTTGTTGTTCATGGTTGTTAACATGGTCAACATTATCTCGTGGTGATGCATGGTTAATTGGAGTTGAGAGCAATCACTTTAGAAACACTTTTTAGATGATGCATAAGTTTGTAGCTCAATTTTGGAGTCTGTGCATTGAACTTGAGTTAGCTTTATAATGGTGAAAGAATTAGGTTGATCGGATTTGGGGAGAGAGAGATGGTCAATTTAGTCGTTGTATTCAATAAGTCTATTGTCTTAAAAAACGCAAAAAAAAAAAAAGCAAAACCTGTTTAGGAGTGTTTAAAACGAAATGCTGGCCATTAGCCTTTTTCCAGTATATTTGAAAAACAAATAGGAAAAAATGAGAACATTTTAAATGTGTTTATGCTAATTATGGTTCACATTATTCTACTTCCCACAAGCTGTGAGGTGGCCTAATAGAAAATGTTCAAATGCATTTTCAGATATGACAAATTAATCAATTTGATCGAACCCAAAAGCCTTAAGAGAGCAAATTCTCACACTTTTGTGGGACAAATTCAGACTAAAGGTTGAAAAGTGTTGTTTGTAATAATTTCCCTCCTTAAAGATAACTTCAATGGCATTAGAAAAGCCCCACTGCTCTAGGGAGAATTCATCGATTTTGGAAAGCCACTAAGTGCTATCTTCTAGGAATTACAAAAGTAAGGGAAGCTTTCTATGGTTTGCCCACATCCAATCCCAAATCCCCCTCCCAAGAGGTATAAACTGGATCAGTATTGCATGGATCATACTTAGTATGGTCATGCTACAAATAATTGCATATGAGTCTGAAGAATGTTGTTGAAGACCCTATGGATTAGAAGAAAGTTGATATTGGATGGAAACCAAAAGAAAGGAGACCTTAATGTGCCACTAAGGCACACCTGGGCCTTGGCTTGGTGGTTTGTAGTGCTCAGTGGAGTACCTGCTTGAGGGCTGATCACTTGATTAACTCTTTTCAAGTGCATCAAAGCTTGGTTTGCACCAATTTCCTTGCTTGCCAATAAGTATGGCCTTGGGCCATGTTGACTACTCTGTGAGTTTGTACTTGGCCCCTATGTGGGTTTAATATATAATGGCCAATAGGTCCTTGAATTTGAACAAAAAAAAAAAAAAAAAAAATGCCACTAAGTCTCATTTTTATAGAATTGCACGAATTAGGGAAACTTTCCAAAAGTTGACCCATGTCCGGTCCTTGATCTGACCCCAAGTGACAATATGAAAAGTAGAAAAGACGAGTGACCCAAGTGAAGATCAAATTTCCATTTGATAACTCTCCGTGAGAACGCTTTTGGTGTTTTTCTATTCTATAGGAATACAAATAGACAGAAATGCGTTTGGCACGTCCGTTCTTTTTTATATTCTCACAGAAGAATTAGTAAAAAAGAATAAGTTTATAATAGATTGCAAGGACACCTAAAAGGTGTTTTCTCTATTCTTTTATGGCCTCTTTGGTATTGTTTTTTACTTTTTCCTATTTAATAAAAATCATTAATGAAAGCATTTTTTTTATCAAAACATAAAAATGGTTTAGACACCGTTTGATAATGTTCCTAGAAACCTGTTTCTGCGCTTTTCTATGCCCAGAAATGGAAATATAGCCTTAAAAATGTCTGATAAATCCGTTTTATTCCACCCATTTATAGAAATAGTAGAAACGTTATCAAACGGTGCCATAATAAAGTATAGAACGAGAAATAGTTTTGGTATCCCTATGTGCAAAATGGTTTTTTGAAGAAATGGGTGAAGAGATTTTTCCCTTCACCCATCTTCTTCATAACTCTCTTTCTCCACTTTCTTTGTGCGGCTCTTTGAAACTCCATTTCCTCCTTTTCTTCCTCCCTCTTCTCCTCCCCCTTCTTCTTCGTCTTGGTCTTCGCCTCTCTCTCTCTCTCTCTCTCTCTCTCTCTCTCTCTCTTCTGGTCTTTGAAGAAAGCAAATCTGATTTTAGATCTAAAATGCCTAGACACAATGTGAGACTAGCCGAAGAAACTACGCTGTAAAAGGGAAGAAAAGATATAACGCCACACATCTCAGAAGGTGTCTTGCAAAGCACAAATGAAACTGTTATGTTTGTCTTAAATTCTTAACCCGTTTCAAACTTTGACGTGCTCCGACATATTTGGTGGCTACCCAAATGGGAGTTTTTTCTAAGATCTTTGATTGTAGTAAAGGAGTTGGGACCTGACTTGAAGGAGTATATATATGTACTATCGTCTTGTTGAGCAAGCATTGTAAAATTTGAGGATTTTTTGTTTTACGGTTTTTGGGCAAGTGTTCTTGTTGTGAGCTTGGGTATTCTTAAGAGATCTCTGTTGTAACTTTTCTTTCAATATAGCGAATTGCCCCCTTTTTTTTGTGTGTGTGTGTGTGTGTGTGTGTGTGTGTGTATGTGTATGAGGACTTCACACACCATATCGGTGTGTGGCCCTCATTAAATCTTTGTGTCTTGCTTGAATTTGTGTTTGTTCTCTTCGTATTTGTTGGTGTTTGTTCTAACAAAAGTTTAACCTCTATTCAAATGGGAAAAACACAAATTCATGCACGAGAAGAGAAGATTCATTGCCTTGGAAAGGTAGGAGACAAGAAACAACTTTGCTTTGAAAGAATAGGTTGGCTGTTGGGTTTATTCATGACCGATTTCAAGAAGTTATGAGCAAGTCTTGAGATCGATAGACATCTAGACTCCATGAAATTGAAAATCGATTAGATCTGAAATCAAAGAAAGCAGATCTAATCGATTTCTTCTCTTGTGCTACTCCATGGGAGAGAAAGAATGACTCAATTTCCCTTCTAAGCATGATTCTCTTATGACATAAAATGAAATGTCATTTTTACCCTTGATTTAGGGTCGTATGAGCAGTGCTCATTAAAGTTTAGTGTAAAAAATGATCGAAAATCAATTTTTGTCAAAATAAATAAATGGCATTTGATCTATTTCTGATTTTTATGTTTTATTATTATTATTTTTTTAAATAGAAACAAGCTCCATAAATGATTTCATAGGCAATCCAAACCCTTTTTATGAACAAAAATAATAAATAATAAAAATGATACCAATGAGAGCCTTTACGGGTTGAAAGAACACTCCTCCAAAATGATTCTAGTATTTGATCCACACTTGAACTCCATTGAAAATAAAAATTAATTAAAAAATGTTAATCCAATCGTAGATCAAATACCGTACAAGAATTTGGAGTACGTGATCCGGAGTCCGGACTCCAAACCGCCAAAGCTATTCTACTCATATTCCTGGTAAAACCACCCCAAGCCCATCCCTTTTTCGTAACCCTCTCCAAATCCACGACGAGTTCGTTCCTTCTCTCTCGCAAGAAACGATAACCCTGTCTCCATTCCGTCTGGTTATAGTGTAGATCGCTCTCTCTCGCTGGTATGCTTCTTCATCTCTCTCTCTCTCTCTCTGTTTCTTCTTCTGTCACTCATTCCGCTAACAAATTTACCCGCAAATCAAAGGATCTTTGGTCGGTTGGAGAAAAGGGTAGCATATCAAAATTTTCCACATCTCTCATGCTCTCCCTGAAACGACATTGCTGTTGGTGGTTTTTTGAAGCTCGATTGGAGAGTTATTCTTTTCTGTGGGTAATCTCTCTCTCTGGACTAAAAAACGAGCTAGGGCTCTCTTGCAAGTCCTGATCATTAAATAGATGTGAAACCCTTTGCCGTTTCTTATCTCTGAATACTGACCTGCAACTTTGTAAAGAAAAATATTCAATTCTGTTTGCGGAACTGCTTCTGGGTTTTTTTTTTGTAGGGTTTAAGGGTTGCTTAGAAAATGGCAGATTGAACATCGAAGTCATCGTAGGAAATAGGAAAACAAAAAACATGATTAGGACTGACCTGCAACTTTGTAAAGAA
>NC_056561.1:18531903-18551534 GCF_013358625.1 Macadamia integrifolia | reverse complement strand
AAAAAAAAAAAAAAAAAAAAAAAAAAGTCAGGATATCAAATGCAGTCCAATTTTCTATATTTAAGGCACATTTTTCCAATGCCAGTTAAGCTAATTTCTTCATCTATTTTATTTATTTGTTCATTTGAGATGAGTAGCTGGTCTTCTATTTCTGTTGCAATTGTGGAGTTAATTAGTTGCAGTGAAGTGACTTCCCTCAGTTACCTGAAAGAATATGAAATTATTTCTTCTGCCTCTTGGGGGTTGGAGCATATAAAGACTAGTAGACAAACAACTATAAAGAAAATTGATGCAATCCCGAGGATGGGAAACCTCAAATTTCAGGAAGAACGGTAAAGGATGGTTAGAGTTCGATTCAGAGCTGGTTGGTTGATTCATCAGGCACTAAGTTGGATAAATCTGAAATCAGGTCCTAGGTCCTGTACTGGCTTAAGGAGCTTAACATCAAGCTGAGGGGCTACTTCTCTAGTGACCCCAATCATTCCTATAGTAGTGCCAAGAGCTTCTAATTGTCATCCAACTATCTTGATAAGGTAAGCAAGAGAAAATATGATGGAAGAGAGATTCACATAAGTTTGATTTGGTTTTACGGACAAATCCATGATGTCTTGACTTAATTTGAAGGTAACCGATCTCTACTCTTTTAGAGATAATCTAGGGATTGCAAATCATATCTTCCCTCCTTCGTTAGCTCTTCTTAAATGAGTAGTACAATCCATCTAAACAACTCCATAAACCCACATCCAATCAGTTACAATAACTTACAATAACCCCTAAGAATAACTCTTTCATAACTACTAACATAACATCCCTTCCAATATGTAATCACTATTCCATCCCCATGCACAATTGCACATAGCATGTAATGTGCCTTGCATACAGGTTGACTGGGGACATAACAAGTCCCTCCCTCTTAAATTCTAGTCTTGTCCTCCTGTCCGAGTTCTGGAAATTGGTCTTCCCACAAGGCTTCACGGGGTGATAGGCCTTGGCCAGTGGATAGAGATTTGCTCCTTGCGCCTATGCTTCAACGACCTAAAACAAGCTTGTGGATTAGGATGAAAGTTCTCCATTTGATTCTCATACTGTTGGCAAATCTCCCTGAACCTCCTACCCTTGGTTTGAGTAGTGACACTTAGTAGACAAGATGTGATGTAGGTCAAGGCCTCATTAGTAGCTTCAAAGTAGGTTCACAACTAGCTATCGTGGCCATCAATTTAAGTCAATGGCCCAGCCTTATTTTGCTCCAAACTAACCCATTGAACAAGTGAGATTTCAGCCTAAGAATGGTCTTCGAGATAATTTGGAAGATTTTGGTCTTTAGTCAAGCCTTGGACAGCAAGAGTGAAGACTTTGTTGGATTTTGTTTTTTTTTTTTATTTTTTTTTATTTTTTTTCTTGCCTTTTCATTTTCTTTTTATTTCCTTTTTGAGTTTGATACAGTTCCCATTTTTGATGGTGTAGTAACGTGTGTCACGGCTGATGTGCTTTGTGTAGAAGGAAGATCTTCTAGAGACTTTCTTTTATTATTAGTGCCCTTTTTTATTTCCTTCACTTGCTTATGTGATTTGTCTAAGGACAAGAAGAGTTTCCTTTTTCAGTTTTTGTTTCTATTTTTTTACTTTCTTCTTCTTCGTTGTACATGGCTCTTAGAGGTCCTAGACAATTTTAAAGTAATGAAAAAAAATATTTGTTTACAAACTGATTGGCTATGAGATTCAGTTGGGATGAGACGACTTTGAGTTGGTCAGATGCCTAGGTGAGAGTGAAAGACTCGAACTAATAATCCCTTTCTTCTTCCCTCCATCGATTTTCTCTCTTCAATTCCCTTTATTTTCTCTAAGTTATTTAATCCATTCAACGCATGTTAGAAGGTTCATTGCAGACCCCAATCTTTGCCATTGCTGGTGTTGATCTGAGGTTACAAATCCAGACTTGCAATGCCTTTTTTTGGAGAATTCTAGGCAACATTCAAGTGTGCAGGTCCCCCAGTATCAGGCCATTAAGGCCCATGTTTTGAGGACATTTTAGAGCCCTCCTAGGGACCCCTCGACCAGCACTTGGAGGCCTTTTGAGATTCGATCTTCGAGTTACAACTTACAAGAAATCTCCATAATTCTTTACTAATTCAAGAACAATTTCAGATTTTGATTCAACCATTAAATCAGACTGATTTTTTGATACTTAGTTTGTGTTATGGTCTTCAATAACTGAAGGAATCTATGTCCCTGAATCTATTCATTACCTGAGATCTTGAGTTGGCTAATTTTCTCAGATTTGCCCTGGTTCTGTTATCTATAGCTAGGGTAGTCCTAGTCTGTTAGCTGTATCTTTTGAGTGGGGTTTTCGCTAATGTTGTGGGGATCTAACAGTACATATCAGGGACTGTTTGGGAGTGTTATTTTGTGGTGCTATAATTTGGTTCCAATTCTTGTAACTGGACCCACAGTTCTTATCTATTGAGTCCTGTATTGATCCTATTTTGGGCTTGAATCACTTATGGTTCAATCTCACACTAAGATGGATTCGGGAATCCAATCCAATGGCAGGGTCATGCCTTGTGCTCTAAATACTAAATGATGCGTGCACAAGAGATTCCCCTTTTGCTAACTTGATTAGGTGAGTAAGCAAGAGAGAAAATAGGAAGGAAGAGATAGAGATAAGTTTGATAGTTAACTTTACAGGCGAAGCCATGACATCTTGACTTAATTTGGAGGTAACCGACCTGTACTATTTTAAAGATAATTTAGGGATTGCAAATCATATCCTCCCACCTTCATTAGCTCTTCTTAAATAAGTGGTACAATCCATCTAACCAACTCCATGAACCCACGTCATGTCAGTTACAATAACTTATAATAACAACTCCTAACAACCTATTACACTACCCCATTAAAGTAACTTCCTCATCTCCTACAAAGAACTCCTTCGGAACTACCTAGGGCCCGTTTGATAATGTTTCAAGAAACGCGTTTCTGTCGTTTCTGTTTCCAGAAACAGCAGAAATGGAGTAAAAAGCGTTTGATAAAACTGTTTCGTTTCACTTATTTTCAGAAATAGAAATAGAAATTTTTACTTATTTATGCTTCAAGAAACGACCCAGGCGAAACAAGTTCAACTTGTTTCACCGTTTCTGAAAACGACTTGTGGCCATTCTTTCATTGGTTACTATTGACTTCTAAAAACATGACTTATCAAACACTTTCAATTCCGTTTCTATTTCTAGAAACGGAAATTTATGTTTCTGCCGTTTCTTGAAACAGAAACGGCAGAAACGTTATCAAACGGGCCCCTACATAACCTCCCTATCAATACGTAATCATCATTCCATTCCCATGCACGTGGCATGTATTGACCCATGCATACAGGCTGACTAGGCATGTAACAATGTGCTACACCCACTAATTTTGTTCGAGCTAGCTTCAATTTTCAGGCCTCAAGTAGGTCATACTATTCAAAATAATCATTCATCTAAGCATGACATTAGATCATAGAACACATGGAGGTCATGCTTTCCACTATAATATTTTCAATTTTATCTGTATATCATCAAAATACTGCTGAGGTGTTCCACTTTCAAAGTACGCATATGGTCCTTGAAGGAAAGTTGTGGTTCATTTGTAGGCCTTTACCCATAAACCATTGTGCTGTTGGTAGTGGATTGGGCTGGTAGTCCTTCTTTAGTCCTCAGGTCGGATGTGTAGAATTTTCTAGTGTAACATTTATACGTCATTATTATATTGCAACCACTTATGTGGACACTTATTACAATACATAAGTGATTACTTCAAGGCATCTTGAAAGTTGGGTGGCTGAACAGCTCATTGCTGTTCAGGGATTTGATACCAAATAATATTTGAATTCACCTAACACTAGATTTCAGAAAACCAATCACAAGCCAAAATGGTAGACAAAGGAAATATACCAGATTCAAAAGAAATCCAATAAAACAAAATCAATGACTATATTTGAATACAATTTTGAACAGACATTAATCAGATATAGGAGAATAAAATCTCAAAAGTATAGAATAATCTAAATGTTATATTCTTGCCCACGGAAGAATCAATAAGGGGCCAAGAATTGGCCCACAAAGGAGTCGACAAGGGCCCACAATCACACTTCTTAGAAAACAAGTAAATTAGTGCATACCAAGCACTGACGGACTTGAAAGAAGTTTATTAAGTGATTAACCCTCAGGTAGTTACTCCACTGAGCACTACAAACTGTCAGGCCAATGCCCAAGTGTACAAAATACGGATGAATGAAAATTAAAGTCCAAGTTCATTGATATGAGAACCAGAGATGCAAGAGAAATAGATACAAAAGATGAGAGTGTTGCAAGTGGAAGATTTAAGGTTTAGGAAGATGGAAGAGACGAATGAAATAGACAAAGGGGATATATATTTATGGACTTGCTCTAAAGACAATCATCTCTGCTCACGGGGAATAAATTGTACATGTATGACTTTGAACTATTGTATTTGATATAGTTTTAAGTCTCTTATTAGACACACAAAATGAGTGCTTTCCAATGTATAATTAATTATGAGCGAAAGGCGGAGAAACATATTTGGTCATTTAAGTCTTTAGGGGTATAATAGAAAATTTTCATTTAAACATAACAAACCTTATATTCATCAATTCCAAATCGCAAAGAACTTCGAACGGCAACATAGAGCAGTGAGAGGAAGAAGTCGAGGCTTGAATCTGCTTCCCCTCTCTCTCTCTCTCTCTATTGATCTTAATTTATCGCTCAATCTATCTCTGTTGATCTATTACTCGATCTATTAACATATCGTCTTTGCTTGTAATGAGAGGAAGTTGTCGATGGTTTATAGTAGAGGCTATCTTCGTCGAGGGTTTACCATTCCCAGTTCATCATTGACGAGATGAAATTTGAGCCGTATGATTAGAACTTTCCATTGCTCTATAATTAGAGTTGTTGACCAATTATATTACAGTCACAGTATCCTTTTCGCCAAATGCTTATTACCAAATTATTCAAAGCTAAGATCAACGGAGAATATAAACAAATACACGAAGTTTATAGTTTTAGGGATCATTTCAGAGGTTTATTTAATAAAGACCATTTTGAATTTTAACTCTAGGTGTGGGGATTTAAGTCACACAAGTCAGTTGTTCGATCAAATTCCAAGGAAAAATTTCGTTACATGGATTTCTATGATTACAACATATGTTCATTGTGAGTCCTTCGAAACAATCAAGCGTGTGTCGCTCTCAGTTCACCCTTTTGGTAGTGATTTAGGTATATATCGCTCTCAGTTATATTGAATTGGGTCTGCAGATTCATGGGTTGATCATCCATCTTGATTGAGAAAAAGATGAATTCACTGGGAGTTCTATTATTGATATATAATTCAAATTTAGTGGATTCTTAAAGGATGCTTGTTGCATCTCTAGTGACTTGTTTCGAAGATATTCGATTACGTGGAATGTCACGATTTTTGGGTTTACTCAGGTTTATGATTATTTTGAAGTTTGCAGATTATTTTCATAAATGTAAGTTATTGATGGGTTGAAGGCTAATGATTTTACATTGATAAGTTTTCTCAAGTGTTGTTTTTATCTAAGAGAGATGGAGAAAATTCATGCCCATGGCTCTGATACCAAATATAATATTTAAATTCACCTAATAATATGTTTCATAAAGCCAACCACAAGCCAAAATTGTAGATAAAAGAAATATAACATATTCAAAGAGAATCCAACAAAATAGAATCAATGGCTATGTGTGAAAATAATTATGAATATATATTAATCAGATATAGAAGAACAAAATCTAAAAGTTCAAAATAATCTAAAGGATAGATTCTGGCCCCAGAGGAGTCAACAGGGGCTAAGAACTGGCCCACAAAGGAGTCAACAAGGTCACACTTCTTGGAAAGCAAGTAAATTGGTGCAAACCAAACACTGATATACTTGAGATGAGTTTATCAAATGACCAAGCCTCAGACAGTTATTCTACTAAGCATTACAAGCTATCAGGTCAAAGCTCAGTTGTACAATAGATGAAATAATGAAAATTAAAGTCGAAGTCCATTGATATAAGAACCAGAGATGCAAGATGGATAGATATAAAAGTGACAGTGCTGCAAGTGGAAGAGTTAAGGTTTATGAAAATGCAAGAGATGAATGAAATGGATAAAAGGGATATATATTTACATATTTTCTCTAAAGATAACCGACTCTACTCGTGGGAAAGAAATTGTACGTGGATGACTTTAACTGATTATATTTTAAGGCAGAAACATATTTGGTCACTTAAGTTTGTAGGGGTATAATTAGAATTTTCTATTTAAACATAACAAACCTAACATTCTTTAATCACAAATCGCCAAGAACTTCGATCAGCAATAGAGAGTAGTGAGAAAAAAAATTGAGGTTTGAATATATTACTCTTTTTCTCTCTTTAGATCTTGATCTATTGCTCGATCCATCTTTTTTAATTTATTGCTCGATATACTAACATATCATCTTTGCTTATAACGAGAGAAAGTCACCGATGGTTTATAATAAAGGTCAACATCGTCGAGGGTTTATCATTCCAAGTTCTACGTTGACGAGGTGAAATTTGGGTCATATGATTAGAACTTTTCATTGCTCTATAATAAGAGTTGTTCACCAATTATATTACAGTCGCAGTATCCCTCTCACCGAATGTTTATTACAAAATTATTCAAAGCCAATATCAATCGGAGAATACAAACAAATGCACGTGAAGCTTATAGTTTTAAGGATCATTTCAGAGGTTTATTTAACAAATAGCCTTTTCAACTTGAGGTGTGGGGATTTAAGTCACACAAGTCAGTTGTTCGTCCAAATTCCATGAAAGAATTTCGTTACGTGGACTTCCATGATTACAATAAATGTTCATCATGGGTCCTTTGAAACAATACTCTATTTGTTTATAGAAATGATACAGTTGAGCAAGAAGCCAAAACAATTCACCCTTTCAATAGTGATTCGGGCTTGTACCACTCTCAGTTATATTGAATTGGTTATACAGATTCATAGTTTGATCTTGACTGGAAAAAAGATAAATTTGTTAGTAGTTCTCTTGTTGATATGTACGTCAAATTTGGTGGATTCTTAGAGGATGCTTGTTATATCTTTAATGGCTTGTCACAAAGAGATTCAATTACATGAAATGTCATGATTCTGGGTTTGCTTTGGTTCATGATTCTATTGAAGTTTGTAGATTGTTTTCAGAAATGTAACAAATCTACAAAGTTTGCTCAAGTGTTGTTTTTATCTAAGAGAGGTGGAGCAAATCTTAGCATTGTTCTCAAATTCAGAATTGAATATGATTTTGTGGGTAATACATAGTTGATTTGTATGGAAAATGTGGTAATATATGATCAAGTCAAAAAGTTTTTGATGCAATGAATGTCAATGATAGTTTTGCATGGAGGTCAGTTATATCTGGTTATGCAAGAAATGACCGTGGAGAGGAAGCAGTGGCTTTGTTTCTAGATAGGAAAGGCTCGGAGCCTGATCAGCATACATAGTTGTGTGTTTTAAAATCTTGTGTTGAGGCCAGATGAATAGAAACATAAATGCAGATCCATACCTAGGTTAAAAAAAAAAGCTACTATGTAAAATATTTAATATCTATAAGTTTGATCAAGTGTTGTTTTTATCTAAGAGAGGTGGAGCAAATTTTGACATTGTTCTCAAATTTAGAATTGAATCTAATATTGTGGGTAATGTATAGTTGATTTGTATGGGAAATATGGCAATATAGGATCAAGTCGAAAAGCTCTTGATGCAATGGCTATCAAGGATAGTTTTACATAGAGTTCAGTTATATCTGGTTATGTAAAAAATGACCGTGGGGAGGAAGCGATGGTTTTGTTTTGAGATATGTATAGAAAAGGCTTGGAGCCTGATCAGTATACATTTTCGTGTGTTTTAAAATCTTATGTTGAGACCAGAGGAATAAAAACATGAATGCAAATCCATACCTAGGTTTAAAAAAAATGGCTACTATGCAGAATATTTTTCTTTTAAATTTTTGCACCGATTTCAATTATATGGATGATGTTGAAAAGATTTTTAGAAGCATTTCTGACAGACTTTGTTGCTTAGATTTCTATGATCATGAGTTATATTATCATGTCAAAAGGATCCACTACATACATCGGACTCTATCGGGAATTTTTGAAATATCGTCACGTTAAAACCCGACGAAGCCACTGTAATTGTGATTTTAAAATCTTGTCAAACAGATTTAGACTTGGACTTCAGATCCATGCAGATATTGTGAAGTTCAACCTCAATTGTGAAACTCTTATTGGAAATGGTGTTATAAACATGTAGTCTAAGTGCAATGCAGTTGATAATGTTCGAAAAACCTTTAATAACATGGCTCACAAGGATGAAGCCAGATGGAATTCAATAGTTGGATGCTATGTTCAGAATGGGGTCCAATTGGAAGCTCTTAAGCATTGCAAAGAGATGTTAGCTATTAATATATGTCTAAGCTACTTTAGTCTTTTATTGTGCATCATTGCTTCCTCGACTTTAGCAATCTTAGATTTGGGAAAACAGTTCCATTCATCCGTTATCAAATTTGGTTTTGATCGAGATGTCTACATTGGAAGCTCTGTGATAAACATATATGTTAAATGTGGTATCAAAGAAAACTTCATCAAAGTCTTTCATGAACTTCATGATTTAAATGTAGTAATTTTCAATGCTCACAATCAAAGTTTGCACAACAAGAAAGAGCCTTCGAGATAGATGAAGTATTTAAAGATATGGAGAATATGAACATAATCCCAAACAAAATCACCTTCTTAGCTATTTTATCTGCTTGTAGCCATGTGGGTCTTGTAGAGGAGAGCATATTAATCTTTAATTTGATACGTCAGAGTTACAGAATTGAGCCAAAACTTGAACATCGTTCTCACTTTGTTTATGCATTTGACTGTGTTGGTAGGCTTGAGGAAGCAAGCAAATTGCTACAAAATATCATTAGTGTTTCAACATGGAGAACCCTTCTAAGTTCTTGTAGGAATCATGAGAACTTATTGATTGGAGAGAAATTGAGAAGAAAGATAATAGAATTGGAGCCCAATGATCATGCTTCATATGTTTTCTTCTCTCAAATGTGTACTTAGAAGCTGGAAGATGGGAAGAAGCTATGGTTTTAAAGAAATTAAAAAATGGTCAATATTGGAGTCCAGAAGGATCTAGGAAACGATTGGTTGATGATCAAAGATCAAGTTCATTTGAGTTCAAGGTAAAATAATTCTACACTAAAAAATTGTTGCCTTTTGGTGATTGTGTTATTGTTGGTATATATTATGATCAAATATTTGGTAGTTGCCTAGTATTGGTGAACTTATAGATGATCTAAGTGAGATAATGAGTTATTGAGAAATCATAAATTATATCAAGTCCATTCTTTTATATCTGTTGAAATAATATGTGGATATATAAGACGACTCCCATTTAATGGCGCCGTTATAATGAACATGGAAGAAGAGAAACCAACTTCTATATCCATTCACAAGGGGAGGATTTACTTCATGGCTTGAAAAAGTATAAGGAAAGAATGTGAGGTCACCACCTCTTGTCTCCCTTTATACGAATGAGAAAGTTAATTATTAAACCAATATAAAAAATTACCTGGGCCTTCTTCACTTGGAGAAACCCAACAAACTGTCCCTTCGACTCATGAAGAGGGATTTGCTACATCTAATCCTACCATGCTTTTGCAAAAGTCAAACTTTGTTTTGGATAATGCTTTTGTCATCATATGCATAATTCTTGTCAGTAGGAATCTTTTTAAGTTATATAAGCTTTTGTTTTAGAACATCTCTATTGAGTGATACCTTACATCAATATGTTTGATTTTATAATAAAAACTTAGATTCTTACCCAAGTGGATGGGTCTTTGACTGTCATAATGAACAATGTGCTTCTCTTGTTTCAAACCTAGTTCTTGAAGGAGCACCTCATCCACATCTTCTTGTAGGCTTCTACTGCAACAATATACTCAGTTACTATAGTTGATAAAGCTACACACATCTGCAACTTGGACTTCCATGACATTATACATTACACCTTACAAAAGTAAACAAGTACTCTGATGTAGACTTCCTTGAAATCGATGTCACTTACAACACATGTTTATCATCTCCAAAATACTAACATGCATTGAATTTCAATGTTACCTAGAACACACAAGAGGCATCATCCTTCAAAGGAATACAACACTTGAATAGGATCAACATCAATTGTAACTTCTCCAATTACTGAATCCCAAGCTTGACCCTTATTTTTCTCTTTTCAATATCTTAGTCTAACTTTGTATAGTGTAATTAGGTTTCAACCATAGGCCCTCCATCCCAGCAACTCCTCATTGGCTGAGCCATTAGCTCCAAAAAAAGCTTTGAGCCACTAGCTCTAGAAAAAGTTGGTGGTGAGGGGTGTCAATTGATCGGGTTGGGCTGGGCCAGTCCAGTCTCGATTCGGCTTAGTCTGGCTATACCTTTGGATCGTGACCTACCTATTTCACGAATGAGTCCATCTCGGTCAGTCTTATGTCAGACTTGATCAGGTTCTAGGCTTTGATCGGGCTACTCGGGCCTTAAACAGGGCAATGTGCCAATAAAACCTTAAATAGGCCTTAAATGGTCTTTAATTGTCTTAGATTTAAGATACTTTAATATATTTCATTAAATGATCAATAATTTATAAAAGATATTACACTTAATTGCATTCAATAATTGGAAAAAATATCAATATATACTCTATTCTATCCTAAAAAAAAAAAAATCAAAATATGCATATAAATGGTCAATAAGGTTGTCAATCCCAAGCCCGCACCTGTTTCACCGATCGAGCGCGACCGTCTAAAAACTAGCCTGGCATGCACCAATTAGTAAACGTGTTAGGCCTAAGCCCAACTCGTTTATAAATAGGTAGTACACGATGCCATGGGTAAGCCCGACGGGCACCCGACCAGCCCAGCCCGTTTACAAGCTCGACTCTACCCGACACGTTTAGCCTGCCCATTTATATGCATATTTTGATTTTTTTTTTTAATAAGGCATCTATTGATATTTTTATCAATTAGTGAACAAGTGTAATATATTTTCTAAATTGTTGATGATTTCATAAAATATATTAAAGTCTTTTAAATCTAAGACAATTAAAGGCCATTTAAAACCCGTTTAAGGCTTTATTGGTATATTATCCATTTAAGGCCCAATTATAGCCCGATTAGGAGAAGCCCAGTCAAAGCTCAGAACCCTATCGAGCCCGACACGAGACCGATCGGTACTGTCTCAATCCTTAAATAGGTAGGTCATGGTTCGAGGATATAAGCCCTCTAGGGCTGGCCCGACCGATTGACACCCCTAACGGTCGGGCTAAACGTTTTGGGCCGAGTCAAACTTGTAAAATGGGCTGGGCCGATAGGGCGCTCATCGGGCTTACCCCTTGCACTGTGTACTACATGTTTATAAACAGGTCGGGCATGAACCTGACACATTTAACAATCAAGATAGGCCGATCTTTACACGGTTGGGCCTAATCGGTCTAACTAGTGTGGGCTTGGGATTAACACCCCTAGGTGGCATGCCCAACCTCTACCATTCTTTTAATTATGTTTCAAAGAATTTTAGCTGTAAAAATATTTTCGAAATAATTGGAAAAAAAATCTGTCATTAATCATTATGCCATTATTAAAACTGAATAATATTTTTCAAATAAATATTTAAATGGCTATATTACCTTCATCGAACAATAAAAAAAGGCGTGTTATTGTCAAATTCTCCAGGGGAGGTCATTGTAATTTCCTCTTTTCTATTAAATAAATCCACTTTGATGCTTATTGCAAAGACGTCCAACATGATTGAAAAGCCAGTTGAATTAAATCCAATACAGCCCGAACTTCTACAGCAACACTCTTTGTTCGAAACCTCGGAAACAAAATAAAAAATATTTTCATTCTAAATACCAACCAAACACTACCTTAATAATTTATCGCATTTTTGTTTCCTTCTTCAAGGAGGATCTTGAAGAAGGGATACCGTTTATTTGTGTATTCAGATCCAAATCCTCTTTAACCCAGGGCAGGTGGGGAGGGACCAGCAAGACACATAATAGGTGAGAGAAAGTGAAACCCCTTGTTTCTCTCTCCTGTTTTGTATCTTGCATTTAAATCCCGAAAGGGACACCACTTGGGCCCAAATTACATTTTACTACATTGCAACTCTCATTAATTGTTAAATTCAAATTTATGTGAGGATCAAGTTTTTTCCTCAAGTGACAGATTCCTTCACCGATGGCGAGTGTCTGGAAACAATGAGACATATCAAACTTTCAAAATATAGGAGGGGAATAATGATGACCTTAAATATATGCATGAACCATTCACCCACCGTGAAGGAAAACTTTCCCCATTATGCAAAATGCCATCACAAGAAATCCCAAAAGTAGTTGAAAATTTGAAAATAATAAATAAATGACACTTCTAAGACTTCTCCCTAAAACAAAATCCCTAGGCCCGGTTATCTAAAATTAGAACATAACCAAACAGAATGTTGACCAATAAGTATCAAATAATAACTATACAATTAACTCAACTACATACTTAAATATAGAACTAAATCTTAATATTCCACTAAAATTTTTGCATTATGTCTTTGATAAAACGTGTTGTACAATTTGATTATTATATATTATATTGTTTGAGTCAATTAAACAATAATTCTTGATAATGATTGCATAACTCCCCTTGGTTTTTTTTTTTTAGGCAATTTGTTCCCTCCTGGATTTGGCCCGCCCTTGTGATGCTGTCGTCTTCCCCCCCACCTCTCCTTCTGCTTTTCAATAATAAAATTTTTTATTCATTCAAGAAAATGATTGCATGACTTTCCATTCTTTTGATGCCATCATTCACTACAATTCCCTTCCCTTCCCTTCCCATCTAACTTAGACAAACCCTTAAGCTCGAATTGATCGCAAGGGGAATTGAAGGGAGGTGAAATTGAAATTTTTTTTTTTATAATCATTACCCTATATTGAGTTATAAAAATTCACTTTACTTTGCATTAAAATCTCTCAAATTTTAAAAATAAAATAAAAATTACATCTAAAAAACATAATTATAAAAAATGATAAAAAAAAATTTAGTTTCTATGATCATGTTGAATCATGATTACCAAAAAAAATGTAGGTTTAAAAATTCTTACATTCAATTTAATTTCTCTTACAACCAAACAGAACCAAGTTATTTGATGGAACATTCCCTTCATTGCAGAATGCAGGAAAGGATGGAGAGAATTCTTTGCACCACCCCCCCACCCCCTCTCCCCCCACAGACACTATGGTCAAGTTCTTCAACTAATTGCACAGCAGTTTTTACACTCTTTGCAAAAATCGAGGTGGAAAATACATTTCCTGTCTCATGCTTCACCATCTCTACCGAACTGCATAATCTATCGCAATCTCACTGATCAAAATACCAAGGAAAGATGGACCTTAATATTTTTGGTAGAAAAATCTTAGGTTCAGGTTTACAAGATGTTCCATTTCTGCTCCAAAGCATTGCAGATCATTCCTAAACAATATGCAGCACTCAATGGGTAGCCTGAAACTGAAAAGATAAATAAATAAGAGAGCCATAGGGAGAGAAGGGATTCATTATCAGTATTCGTAATATTAATTGTTATGGATAATTGAAATATGAGAATAAATCGAAAGACACTAGACAACATTAAGAACTAGAATCCACAGAAACATAGGAAACACAAAGTATGTGGAACATGGACTTGGGACTTTTTCTTTGAAGGGGGTCTTTGGAATAGGCAAAGCAGAAATTCAAATTAGTGAAAGGTTTCTCAGACACTCAAAATGAAAAGGAACTTCCCATAATCTCTTCAATTTTCACAGAAGGAAAAGAACCGGCTGCGGGGGGGGGGAAGGGTTAGGCACGTCAGCTGAACAAAGCATTAAGAACTTTCAAATTGCATGATTTAACAAACCCAAAATGTAATTAAAAGTTGAAATAAATTCGTAATCTAACACTGTTAAACTCCTCTTTTAAACCTGGGCTCTTGATTAGTTCTTTGTCAGAACAATTTCCATCCCAGCCAAATGGATATGACATACAACACTTATCCATAACTACGTCAACCATCTATTGTATTTGTCAAACTTCCATCTGCATTCATTCATTCATGTCTATCTTTTGCCTCCTTTAAATTGCCCATGAAAATAAAACTACACACAGATCTCCAACTAATTGGATTATACTAGAATTCTAGAAATCTGTAAGTCATAAATCATGATCCATCCTATCCATCTAGTCCACTTCCCACATTTGGCACATGGATTTCAAATATTTGAAGTTAGATCTATCAAGTTTGTCTATCCTTCTCTCCCCAAATTCAATACCCTCCAGCTTTTATTTTATTTTATTTATTTTTAAAGACCCTATAAAATCCTGTTTGTCCCTATTTAAAAAAGATTTCTTGATCGAGCAATAGTCCATCTTTTTATGTCATTTTCCATGCCTACTTCTGTACTGAATTTCAAAATCAACATTCATATAGGATCTGCTTCCTATCCTCACCAGCTGCCTCCACTTTGATATGGTGGTTCCTACCCCTCATTATAATCATGCATTGCCACAAGTAGGCATGAATGCTGGCAGCTCCATAAAGATACATGTTTGCAGAAGATCTTCCCTGTTCTTAGAAGTATTTCAACCTTCTCTCACTTCCATGGCATTTCTGAAGTCTAACTTACAAATAGGTATTTTCCATCCATTTCTTACATTCACAACCTCACATTGCATTGGCCATATGCCAGAGAAAAACGTATCCTGGAGATCCTGGGGTAGATCTTTCAAAGGAATTTCAATGATTATATGAATCAGCAGTTGTTTTGCTTCATATTCTGTGGAGGGATGTGGAGGGTTTTGGTTCCAACAGAAAATGATTCAAGCAGCTGGAACTGGGAAGCTCCATTTGAAGGATTGCTAATGCAAAGGCATATCTCAAGGTCATGGAATCATCCCACCCAGAGGAGAATGTAAGTACAAACATCCATTAAAGCGGATTTGAAAGCTCACATAGTGAGGATATTAAATCCCTCCAGCCCTCACGCTGTCTGATAGTTTTCACCCAAGCCTCAGTTAATGTGGTGATTTTCTTTAATAGGTCTGGAAAGATTAAGATCTTGTTGTGGCATTCTAACGATTATAATTAATGTAGAAGTAGGTTACACAAGGCAACTAACCCCCAATGTATTAGAGCCCCAAACCAAATCAGATCTAACCGTCAAGTAGTCTTGACAGGTTACAGCAATAGAAGAAAAGAAATAACCAGAAAAGAACCTCAAATAAATACTTGTAATAGCAGAGAACAGACCAGTAGCAAGAATCAGCAGCAAGAACCAAAACCCCAGGGAGAAATAGGCCTGCGGCTAGGGTTAGCAAGGGGTACCTGCGGTTGGAGATAGGAAGCTCAGATGGAGTCCAAACTTGGCTTGATTGGAGGCCCTAGGGTGCTGAGCAAATATCTTTGAATTCTGCCGGTTGGGTTGAGAGATCCAAGAGTTGATTTCAGACTTTTAAATAGAGAAAATAGGGGGATTTTCAAGAACCGCAGCAGGTCACCTTGGATGGCCTTCAAACAAGGATCGAGTGGTCCTTTGGAAGCCTCGAACAAACCCTTAAAAGGGTCTCATGAATCAAGTTCAGGCTTGGCAGATCTTGGCAATCGATGGGCTTCAAGAACCCTAACCTTATGCTGATCGATTCTGGTCCTTAAGTACCTTAACAGATCTGAAATCTCTCTCAATTGAATCTCACAGCAAACAATAACCAAGAACAGAAATGAACAGTAGAGAAGAGAATACACAAGAGAGATGTGGGTGGGAATGGCTATCTCAGCCTGGGCATCTCACCCACAGCTATCTCAGCTGTTAGAAGCAATTAAACTGCAATATTCTTTTTCATTCAAGTCTGAATTTCTGAGTACAGTAGCTCTTTTTAAATAGAGGGCAGAAGTTACAATAGTAGCAGTCATACTCAAACTAGGAGTTGTACTCCTATTAGGAATCAACATAGAAACCTAGACAACTTAGGAAACTAACTAGCTACTAACTAATAGCCACTTATGGGCTTTATTAATATAAATCGATGGGCCCAATGGGTCTTTATCCACTAAAGGAATCGATGGGCCCAATGGGCCTTTATTCACTGAAGGACTAACTAAACCACTAAACTGGTTCGAAGGCCCTAATTGGGCTGGGCTTCCTTCCTGCAATAGCTCAGTCCATACTGGGGATCTACATCAATAATCCTTCTCATGGTGCTATCCACATTCATTCATCAGCCCGCCCCTTCTGTGGCTTTGACAGAATCAATAGAGACCAGTAAGTGACAGAGAAAGGTTTTCAAAACCGGCTGGCTATCAATAAGCAGCATTCTTATCAAACATCTGCCCCAACTTCTTGTCGTTTATAGTAGTGAATTACACCCTTTCTCCTTTCTCATAAAGACTCCCCCTCCCCCCCTCCCCCCTAACCAAATGCAAAATGGTTTTGGGCGCTGTTTTTTTAACTTATTAAGCATCTTTTGTAAGACTCTTCATTTTCAAATGTTTTATGGGTTCTGGACTCTCTTTTTCATTGTAAAGGGTGCTTATATAATCAGACAGTTTGGCTTATTCAGCTTAAGAATTAATAAGTACATCATTTTTTTTTCTTTCTTTTTTCTGGGGTGGGGGGGGGGGGGGGGTGGGAGAGGGGTGTCTTCACTAGTACTTTTGTTCTTTGTAGGAACTGAAGGCATGTTTAGTACAACTTCTCCATTCTGAAGTGAACATCTTTAGCTTCTCCTCATCCTCACACTCATCAGGCTCAGAATCTTCATCCCGGGCAGCATAGAAAACCAAAACTCTAAACAGCGGTTGAATATACTTGTGCATTTCGTAGGGGTAATCTATGTTTGTATTCATTTACTATTAAGACACCTCTACAAATCAAAGAAGTGCTTCCCGTAAGAATCACTCAAAAAAATAGGATATCAAATCCAGTCCAATTTTGTATCTAGGAAACATTTTCCCAATGCCATTTTTTTTTCTAATTTCTTCACCTATTTTATTTATTTGCTCATTGGAGATGAGTAGCTGGTCTCCTATTTCTGTTGCAATTGTGGAGTTAATTAGTTGCAGTGAAGTAACTTCTTTCTTGCAATTGTGGAGTTAATTAGTTGCAGTTAAGTAACTTCTCTCAGTTACCTGAAAGAATATAAAATTATTTCTTTTGGTCCTCCTTTTGACAATAGCAACCCCCCCCCCCTCTCTTGGGGGTTGGAGCATATAAAGAATAGACAAACCACTACAAAAGAAAATTGATGCAATCCTGAGGAAGGTTTGGATACCCTATTTGAAATCACTATGGGCCCAAACAGAGTAAAAATCTCACACCAAAGGATTAGTGGCAAAAGAGTAAATAAAGTGAATTTTAAATAAATTGAGATCAACAATGGGTGGCAGTACTGTAATTTATTGGAAATTCAATTATAAGGGAAGGAACACAAGCAAGAGAAATGTAACATGTAAGTGGGAGGGTAAACTTGGAATGCAAAATAATAATATTCAAATGGTTTTTCTTGTAAATTGTTAGCATATTTAGCTGTTACTAAATTATGTGTAACATAGGCTATATTTGAAAAAGTATACAGCCAAGTACACTACCAACCTAGGGTACAAAATCAAACTAGCATTTTTTATGTGTTTTTAACAATCCAAAGGCTTCATAATGTTTAGAGATGTTTAAGTAGGGTCTCCCTAAAGTTTCGAGCCAAAATATAGCTATTTAATCACCGAAATGGTCAAACAAAACCAACCACCGAAACAGACAGTTTCGACCAGGATTAGATCAAACCAGAAATATTTCTTCTTGAACCTTGGGCCATGCCCTTAAGAATTTTCAACTGGGTCGGTAACTAGCTTAGAAAACCGTATCTTATAGGCATAGAATCCACAATATAGGAAGTAGCAAAAAGACTAAACTATTAAAAAAGAACATTAAAAAGTATGAAATTCAATAATCTTACTCCATCAGATACGATATATTAACAAGTAATTATTAGAAAAAACACAACTATCAAAGGCAAGGTTCAAGTATACGAAATCAGACATGAACTCAGTCTGGATTCAGCCAGAACCATAAAATTGGGATCAGGAGAAGCAAAGAATTTCCCAAAAATCTGTGCTTTTTGAGTTTTTGATTCAATAAATTTGGGATCTTGCTATGAGAGGTAAGTTTCATTGATTAAAATAAGGAAACAGTTGCCCAAAATGAAGGTCAAACATGAATAATGGAAATTCAAACGAGGGCTACAGGAATAGGCTGGAATCATAATCGGGTTTGGCCGATTCTAATTTGAATCGGGCAATTCACCTGATCTGATTCCAATTATTAAAACCATGATCAAAGGTTCACATTTATGTCTCGATGCAAATTTTACTTATAAACTGCACAAAACAAAGAAAACTTCTGTTTCCATTAATTAATTATGAGAATATTCTATAAAAGAAGGAAATTGAATATTTAAAATGGACAGTACCTGATATAAAATCATCAGTATACTCGGTATTAATTTTCCCATGGGCCATTGCACCAACCTGAACACACGTAGGAGTATCTAAGTAAATGATACGTTATTCTCAACCAGAAAATCCAACATTTGCATTCACATTAGAGAAAAATTAAGGAATACATAAAGATGGAAGCTAATTAAAGAAAAATAATTTCTGAATGTACCACAAAAACAAGGTTCACATCATTGTTGGTAGCATTATTAACATAGTCCTGGATTTTAACCATCCTTTCTGCACTGTGTGAGAGTCCTGAAATATCAAGAGCTTTTCAGATCCCAACCAAGATACTTGGGTCTAGTCAGAATACTTGCAAAATAAGAGACACTCACCTATTTTGCGAGAGTTCAGAGGTAAATACCGTGTCACAGGATTCTTAACCACACGCAAAAGTTTTTCACGCTTACCGCTGGCATTTACAGTGAGCTTTTGTAGTAGTTGCACTGCAACAAATGTAAGATACAACCGAAAGAAGTGAAATGAATAATAAGTAAAATAAAGCAAAACCAAGAGATGGTAAAACAAGTATAATATGTATACATAGACACAAAGAAGAGTAGCTGAATCAACTGAACTTACAAATTAAGCCAGAAAACCGCTTAAATGTCCTTGGGAGACGAGCATAGGGTTTAATTTCAAAAAGCACTCCCTTCTCAGTCTTCACATAGAGGGCTCTTAGTCTTCCAGCCTTGTTGAGCCGACTATCCAAAATCGTAAGAATAGCCTGAACACAACATTTTCCAAAGTATAATGGGTGCTTAGAAATGGGTATAAATTCATGAAAATACAAAGGCATGTAAATTAAGCTAACATCATCCAATACCCAATTCACAATAGAGAAAACCACTTGAGGAACCATGGAAATTTAGTTCCAAACATTGAACATCGCCACATTAGAGGTAGGAATTCAGCTCGTTAGGTTTTATAAAAATGTTTCAAGGTTCAATATCCACTATAAAGAAAAACAACAAATCGTAT
>NC_056561.1:18490482-18531856 GCF_013358625.1 Macadamia integrifolia | reverse complement strand
AAAAAAAAAAAAAAAAAAAAAAAAAAAGGACAAAGAAAAATGGGTCGTACTCCACTTGATTTCTTTTCACTTCAAGTAAATCTGTATCCAGATTCTGACAAACCTGGAAAGCAATGTCAGGCCTGTAATTTTTAGGATCTTTTCCATGCTTCAGCAAAAAGTTGACGTGATCATCCGAATTTAGAAGTTGGTAAGTCTGCAGAAACAAGAACAGATACTAATGATTTTGAAAGAGGGGGAAAAAGTCAAATTTAACACTCAAAATAAAAATAAAATTCACAAATAGAAGACCCAAAATGTCCAAAAAGAAAACCTAATACTAAAAACCAAAAGCCTAGAAGAATAAGAAGATGATGGTACTGGGTAGTTTATAAACCTTTCCGACTTTCGCGACTTCCAAAGAAGCCCTCTCTAGAATGACTATGACCCCAGCCCCTGAGTGCGCATTGGTCGGCACTATTGGAATCCCGGGAAGTTCATCCACGGCCTCCTCTGCTCTCCTCTTGTCTTCTTCCTCTTCTCCTTCTGCCCCTGCTTCTGCTGCTGCTGTCTCCCGTTCATCATCCTCCGCCTCCTCTTTCAGTTCTTCATCTTCGTCGTATACTTCTTCTCTCTTCTTCCGCTTAAACCCTTTCACCTTGTAAGGCCTCACCATCTCTCTTTCTCTCTCTCTCTCTCTCGCTCGCTCTCTGTATCGTCTGTGCAGCCGCTCTATAGCTCTCTATTTCACTCCCGCTCTGCGTCACAAACAGGGTTTAAAAACGTGTAATTGATGGCGGAATCGGTCAGAGACGATTCTGATACGAATCATTCTGAACCGGTCTGACAAACCAGTTCTTATCAATATAGGGGTGAAACTGGGTCTGGGATCAGTCAAGTAAGCGGAAATTGGTTAAGCAAAAGGCAGAACCACGTTAAAGCAAGTTGTCGTAAGGATTAATTCACTCCTAGTGCATGAGGTTTCGTTATTGCAGAGGGTCTGAGAGGGGCAAATGTACACAACCTTACCCCTTGCTTCACAAAAGAATTGTACAATAAGGTTGCCCTCTCATAAAGGACTAACCATTTGTTGTAAATCTTCTACGTGTTTATGCTTTGTTTTTATGGTCCAAGCAGCAATCCAATGGCTGAGCTTCTACTGACTAGAACAGAGGCACCTAGAGTTGTTGGATCACCGTTTGGACACGTGGCGATCACCTAGGTAGCTATGGACAAGACTTGGGCGATCACCGCTTAGGAGAGGATTCGAATCCCAAAGAGAATACCTATTACCTATTTAATTGATCCAGTTCAACCCAAAAGTCTAAAACCAATCTTTCACCCATCAGCTTCCCAAAGCAATTTTTTGGAATGTAGTTTAGTAGCAGAATCACAAATATGGATCCAATCCTAGACGAGAATCAAGAAGTCCTAAGGGCTTGTTTCTTTTAGGGGGTTTTGATGGAGTGGGATTTAAGGGGTGGGAGAATTATACTTATTTTCCCAAAATCATGATGATAAAATCATGTGTTTGGATATAGTGGGGTGAGAAATACTCTAGACAACATTGGGAGATGAGTTTTCCTGTCTGCTAATGTGGCATTCACCCCATCCCCTTCCAAAGTTCTACCAAATTGGTTGGACTTTGTGGGTGGAAGTCATTGCAATTAATGATTCTCTTTCCTCATTCTTCGTTCTCTCTCTCCCACAGGTATGTGCTAATCAAACAAGGTTTTTTTTTTTTTTTGGGGGGGGGGGGGAGTTGAACTTTCCTCCAACTTTACATTCCCTGCCTTTAATCCCACAAACATGTGGGACCCAATAGTTAAATATTCCCACCCCAAACTCCCCTCTAAACAAACGGGGCCTAATAGAACCAAAAGTGAAACAATTATAGGCCTATGTGGTAGAAATGAAGCAAGTAATGGGAGCTAGTATGTATGTGGTAGCCTCCACATCAAAAGGAAACAACCAAGCAAGGCCTCGTTAGCCCTAGGACATCCCCGGTCGTTCCACAAGCGCCTCACACATATTGGTGCTGGAAGAGGAAGAATATAATGTGGTGGTGAACATATCGCAAGAATAGCTAGAGACTGACAGAAAGTGCATGGAAGATGAGAGAGAAGCTCAAGAAATCCAAGCAGGCTTCCACAATAGTAAGGGTAAAGAGCCTCACACAGATTGGTACACTGTTTTGCTTTGATTTTGACTACCAATGCAATGGATGGGGCTCTGTGACTTTTGTTTGCTATTGTAAGATATGGTATTACAGGGACTATGTTGGCACCAAAGGCTAGATGCATCATGCAAGGTTTGTTCTACACGGTGGTGAAATATAAAACCTCCCACAACCAATGCACTGGGGTGCTAATATAAAACTTGTTGGATGGGATAATGACTTGTATCAAATATGACACCAGTCCTCTTCATTTATAATAATGGATAGAAAGTTTTACAGAGTCCAACTCAGTTGTCACAACGACCTTGCTTTTGGCACTCGGAATTGGGAACCTACGGAGGTTATTGAAGTTGCTGCTCAGAATGCCCACTTTGAGTTCCTTCAGGCCTATCATCCTTGTAAGAAATATACTGAATCAGCTACTGTTCTGGTTCTAGATCCAAAAACATGGGCGCCTCTGGTCCAGCCCTTCCTCAAGATAAACTGTGATGCTTCAATGAATCCAAGAACACAAAAATGTGGTATTGGAGTGATTATCTGAAATCATGAAGTAATCCCTGCCTCGCCATATCCGAGATTTCTTTATTTTGTAACAGTTCCTGAAGGGGAAGCACTGGCCATTCATAGTGGAATTTTGGAAGGAATTTATCTTGGTACCAACTACATCAATGACTGATAACAAGGAGGTCATCTCATATATCCAGGATCCAGAAGAGCTTGTTCCTTTTTCACTTCAGCCAATTGTTTCCGACATTTGTAACTTAGTCCAATTTTTCCTCGCATGTAACAGTCCAATTTGCCGACTCTTTAGCTTGGAAGTCCCTGACAATACAGTGTACAACAATTTGGCCAAACTCCACTCCATGGTTGTTGGAAATTTGTAGTTCATCATCCATGTGTCCCATACTTGCTTCTGAATAGATCTATCTTCACCAAAAAAAAAAACGATTGTAGAAGGGGAAGAAAGGGGTGGGGAGAAAGGATATGGAATGAATGATGCAACAACAGACGCAGAAATAAACTTAAAAACATGCATATCAGCAAACCAACAAATAATCTGGTTCAGAATCCATATTGGGATTGAGACAATGGTCATGGAAACAGCTTATATTCCCAGCTTGCCAAAGGAAATGAATTGTCACTGCAGAAAAAACAACAATGAAATGCTTATCAGATGTGAGCAAAGAACTATCCAAAAGAAATAGATGAAACTGATGAAGGAAAGAGGTGAAGTAAACCTCTCAGCACGTATACTCATGGACCCTGCAAATCAAACCATTTTAGAAAACTAACAAAAAAGGTGTTTAAAAATTTTTAAATAGACATTACATTTTTCAACATTTGGGACCTGCTTATCTAAATGTATGACCTACCATGTATGGCTTATCCATTGATTTTTTTTAACAGTTGTCGAGTTCACTTCATAGATTTCTCAGCTTTTGAGCTTCTACAATGACACTTGGGGATGTAAGATAGGTCTAAAATTTTAATCAATTATTCACCAAAAAAAAAAAAAAAATTAATCAAGGATGATGGCATGGACATGTTGACAAAATTTAGGAACCAACCATAATTTGACACTAAAGGCATGATGGTATGATTCGGGCCTCCCATGTACGGGCATGCTCGAATCCAAAAGAAGGGGGGGGGGGATGGAGGGGAGGAAGTGGATACCTATTCCTTTTCCTCTTTCCCTTTATCAGGGCCCTCCCTTCATCAGGTTCTCCTACCTCAGAGCTGGGTATGTCAACCAAGGTCTCCTTCCATCAAGCAATGGATGCAAGTAGGATTAAAAAGACGGGAGGGAATTGCATATGATAATGGATATTATGCCTAAGAAAAGAATCTGGGTTCGAATCGTCATGTCTTGTCTTCCTTATATTTTCAAAATAAATATATCAAACCCAACTCTTATTTCTCTGAAACATTTAACCATAAAGACTGGAAAGTAGACTCAAAATGATTAAGAGGAAAGGCTTCAGAAGGATGTGCAGATCCATTGCTCTATCATCATGCACTGGTTTAAGGATACAAATAAGTTAAAATCAGCACTGGAATGAGTTTACTTTCGTTATAGTTGGTTGTGCTGGTGTGGGTGTGTTATTTGAAGCATTTTTTTCTGTACCATGAATCTTAGCCAACACCTCCTCCAGCCCTTGCAAAACAAGAGTGTAGTTTTCTTCAGATATTACCCCTTCCTCCACAGTCTGGATAGCACGTGAGTATAATTGATCATACCACTTGACAGAATTTTTAACATCGACAACTTGGCTTTTATGAGCAACATATATACGCTTGAAATCCTTTCTCCAACGAGGCAAAATGTACTTGGATGGAACTTCCCGCACATCATTATAGTTGAGAACACTCAATGCATGCCTACAAAGATATCCTTTAAAGTCAAACCAATTGCAAATGCAAGAAACTTCTATTTCATCTGAATTGTATAAGACCTCATAATCCCTAATCATTCTGCCATTTGCTCCACCTGCATAATGCTCTTTAACTATATATTTTATGGTTGGCCCATCAACATTGACTTGAGATGTGTTAAAACATAAAACCATATCCTCAATCTCATGTTGGAACTTCTTAAATATGGAATTTGTATACAGTTCAGAGAGTTGTCTTTCATAACTACATTTTGTTTTCAAAACAAGCTTACGATGTCTTGATTCAAAATCAAATTTGGATTCTATCTCATACTTCTTGTGTAGAGTTAGCTCATACTTATCAAGAAACTCCTTAAGAGAAGTTGTCTGATGCACATATCCATCAAAAAAAGAATATATCTTCTCACTTCTTTGGGTGGTTGACATTCCAGCAAAAAAAGTACCCCTTAGAAAAACGGGTACCCATATTTTTCTATGTTCATACAATGTTCGAATCCATTCATTATGACCAATTCCATAACTTTGGATCAAATTTTCCCAAGCTGCTTCAAATTCACTTACTGTCAGAGAGTCATACACTGCTATGCCCATTGCTTTCTTAATTGATTCATACTCCTGTAGCGCACCCAACTGGTCTGGAAATTTTTGCATGATGTGCCACAAACAAAGGCGATGATGGGTATTTGGGAATACCACAGCTATAGCTTCTTGAATGGCTTTACATTGATCAGTAATTATTGCAGATGGAGCACTCCCTGACATACATGAAAGCCATGCCTTGAATAACCACACAAATGATTCAGTTGTCTCATCTGCAAGCAAACCACAACCCAACAATATAGTGTTCCCATGGTGGTTTACACCGACAAATGGTGCAAATGACATCTCATATTTATTTTTCAAGTATGTCGTCTCAAATGCTACAACATCTCCAAAGTAACCATATGCAGCCCGAAACCTTGCATCAGCCCAGAACACATTTCGTAAATGCCCATTGTCACTGACATCCATCACGTAAAAGAAATTTGAACTCGTCAATTGCATGTGACAGAAGTAATTATAAAGGGCTTGAGCATCACCTTCTTGAAATTTCAATCGCTTGCGATTCCCAACAAAATCACTGGCATCTTTATCATCAGAATTTAAGTTTGCATAACCCCCAGCATCCACAGACTGGAGCTTTCTTTTAATTCCAGAACTTATGTTCTTGTGGAATTTAAAAAGACGAACACTTTCTGGAATATTCACATGATTGTGTTCCAGTTTTACTTCAGTAATTTGCCAATTCTTGGAGATTAACTTAAGTCTTATCATTGCCAAACAACCAGTTCTTGTTTCTGGTTTAAGACGGATTGAGCCAATTTTCTCTTTATACCCCTCACAACTACAACACAAGACCGCACCTATTTTTTCCTTGGTCGTTTTACCACAATATGAGTTCCTTACTCGAACACCAAATCCAAGTTCCATAGCGTAACAATTGTAATAATCATAAGCATCATCATAGGATTCAAACTCCATACCTACAAAAGGTGGCACAATAATTTTCTCTTTCTGAGCTCCATCATGTATCTCTGCCCTTGCAAAATCAAACCCCATACCTACAACAGGTGGCACAGGCATGATACTCTTCTCTTTCTGAGCTCCATCATCAACCTCTATCCTGGCACAATCACTTTCTGTTACATGCTCATTACTTTCCCCACCTATTGGTGGATCACCATCGGGTGGTCTTGCTTCCATCTAAAATGCAAACACAACCAATAACATGATTCAGAGTAAGCAAGAAGAGGACGAGTAAATAAGATAATCAACCAACAATTGGAAAAAAGACTTAAATGAGTTGAGTTGAAACACTCAATGATATAGCAAGATACATGGCCTCCCATTGTGCTTAACTCATTAATTTCTGACTTGTACTCATATGCTGGTAAACCTCAAGACCCCAAGCATCTCCATCTCTGATGAAGGAATGAAGCTTACAGTTGTTTCCCAAAAGAAGTTAAAAAAGGAAAAAAGAAAACCCACAATGCAGAGAATATATCACCATAGCAGTAATATAACACCCCCCCTCCCCCATATATACAATTTTTGTATGCCCATAAAGCACAGGGACCCCATTTCTAACTACATTATCATTGGGTACTAGTTTATTGGGATAGATTGGGTTAATGATATGGTGATTTGTTTGATAAAAGCAAATGGGTATTCATCTTACAATATCAATAGGGTGTTGCTCAACTTGTGCCTCTGCAGGTGGACTTCATACAAACCTTACCACAAGCATGTGGTCTACACAAAGTCACCCTACCCTTCCAGCGATGTCTTGTTTGGTCCTTCTCTGTGCAGTAAAAGGTGTACAAAAAAATGATGAACTCATACAGCAAAAGCCAAAAACCCAGTCACAAAACGAACAACTTCATTGATTTTAGACAGATGTGATATGAACTATAAATACCCTAAGCAGTAAAATCACTGAAATTTCAAGAGAAAGTATGAAGTCATCCAAAATCAAAATCAAAATCAAAATCAAAATAAAAAAAATCAAAGTCAAGAAAAGATATGGTGTTGAATCGGAATAACTTTGACAATCAAACAGTCTGCAAGTCTGTCTTCTCTCTCTCTCTCTCTCTCTAGCGGTTCTACAAAGTACAGAATATAGACTACAGTACAGAGACGCTGCTATTTGCTTCTTCCCGCCTCTTCAGCACTTTCCTTTTTCTCTTCTTCCTGGGTTTTAATAGCCTGACAGAAACGACGGTCAGGCAGCCTGACAGTCCTATCTGAACACACAAGAGAAGAGGTCACAAGCACATGAGATCCAGGGCTTTGAAAATGAAAACCCAATAAAACAACGGTATTATCTCGCAAGAGATTGGAGCCTGGAGAGTGGAGGTGTTAGCATTTATGAGATAAAGAAATTTCCTTATCTGGGTTGCATGTCTGACTCATCATCCCACATGGGATACCATTACGCAGAACTCAGATAACTCAGATCATGATCATGCGGTGTCCAATCATTTGTTTGGAAAAGAACCATTTGCTCTGCACATTTCTTACCACATGGAGCATTAGATATGGGTCTGAAATTTTGTGGAGGATAGACCCCAGATCTTGCTAGATTGATGCTCTCTAGCCCCTTTTGTTTATGGTGGGGTAGATAAGGATGTAAGTCGGTTTGGAATCTGTTATTTGGTTCGGTGAATGAATGTTGGTGTGATCTAGAATCGAATCAGTTCTAAAATTTGATACTCGAACTGAACTTGTTTGGGTCTGATTTGATTTTGGTTCTATTCGATTCTTATATTTAAACAAAGAAGAAACAAAGATGAAAGATTCAAAATGGTTGAAGATGGGGGAGGCTTGAAAGGACCCAAATCCTCTTTACGAAACCACATGATAAAAAAGAGATATCAGTCAAAATTTTCAATTCCTTATATAAGAGAAAATACATATAAGATCCAAATCTAGAAAGTTTTTTTCCGAGGGTTAATACTACCAGTTTAAACTTTGGTGAATCTTTCAGGATATTAACCACTTGACGATCATTCTTGGTATTCCTTATTTACCTGATAGTTGGGACATAGTCCAGTACAATGAGTGACATTTAAAGCATTGATTGAGGCTATGTTCTTCATTCTCAGTATTTAAGACTTGAGAAAAGTCGGGGCACATTGTCGGGTTGCTTAGACTATTTAACTTTCTCTCCCACCCCATGGAAAAGAAGCCCATATCCATGCGTGTCTCCCATTGCCATAGGTTAGAGCCACAAGCTCCAGGAAAGCAAAAGCATGCCCAAGCTCCACCCATAGGACTTTCAGAACAAGATTTTAGTACAAGGTATTAGCACTGGACACTAGTATCAATCACTACTGATACTAATATTGACATTTATACCAATAGCGATACCGATTGGCTGTATTAGGCCTGATCGAACCGTTTTGCCACTTAAATACCAAAAATTGGGTTTTTTTGGGATCATTTTGCTCTCGATTGTTCTGATACTAGTGATAGATTGTTTTCAAAGCTTATATTGGATAATCTGACTTGCTTTTTGATTGTTGGGTGCCTCATAATAGAGAGATTTTTTTTTATTTATTTTTTATTTTTTATTTTTTAAATTAGTATACAGAGTCGTAGTCAAATTGAAACTAGCACCTAAAATGAAAAAGCTTCATATTAATCAATCCATCTGATAATTCCTTTCATCAGAAAAAAATAAAAATAAAAAATCAATCAGATGACTATATTATATTAGTATTATAATGTATTAGTATATTGTATTATATTAATATACTATGATATACTAGTACCCAAATTTGGTCTGGTTCAAGTTCTGGAATCCAATTCCTATGCTATATCCAGAATAGAGAACCGAATTGATTCTAAAATCCGATACTCAAACTAAACAAAATCTTCTTCTTTCCGGTTTCGGTTTTTGGTTTCAATTCGAATATCTGTAATACTAATACATTATGATATACTAGTATCTAGAGCGAAGAAAATTCTGACAACTTTCCTGGGGTTTTCAAGAGTTGAGTTGTATGATGGCCAATGGGATGGAATCACATTATGAGAAAATCCCTATCGGTTGTCTATTGGTTAACTGTTCCCCTCCTCTTCCCTCAAAATCTCTTGAAATTGATAGACCTTTGAGGAAAAAGCAAGGGTGAGTTTTTTTTTTTCTTGATAAAATAACAAAAAACTATCATTAAGCTAAAATATTTACATCACATTCATTGTGTCTATTAGAGGTACAAGCCATATGAACATTAAGTCCATAACATGACATGATAATCTTCTACTGTTTTATAGTGAAAGGAAATTGTATGTGATAGTGATGAGATCGTGTAGAATGTTGCAAAATATAGGAGAAGCCAAGCTTCCTTAGTAGGAAATGGAATAAGGTGAAATAATTCCTTGTTTGTATACCATAATTCATGTAAATTCCATCATTTGATACTAACTGTCCTCAATCCCGCAAGGATACCTTCCACTTCCACTGCTTCATGCTGAGTAGTTGTAGCAATATTTGGGTTGATGAACCTAAACTAACCTTGTGATATAATTCTGAATGCCCATCCTGAAGTTGAGTTCAAAATAGTAGTTGCACCAACACAAACCAAATTTGAATAGGTGAAAAAAGGTTTAGGAAATCTTTTGTTCAAGCGTGCTGGAACATCTATATCAATTAAAACATTAGTATTCATACATTTGGGAGAAGCATGTAAATCTGCAATCCATTTATTTATGTTATGTAACACATGATTTGGGTTTGGGGTACTTTTTTATGCAATTAAATCATTCTGATGTTTCCAAATGAAGTAAATAGTGATTGCAAAGACATTGAAAACCCAATTGTGATCTGATTTGAAAATTTTTTGTATGAGAACAAATACTTTACCGCCTGATAAAAAGAGGTTGCATTGGTATTCTGTAATCATAGTCCTAGTGGTTCTGCCACCCAAATATGCCTTGAAAACTCACAACTAATAATTAAATGGAAAGAGGATTCTGTAGAGTCATCACAAAGCACACATGACCTATCAATGTTCATCCAATGTCCCAACATTTCCTTGACTGGTATCCCATTATGTATGATTCGCCAACAAAACATTTTGAATTTGGGATGGATTTTTAGTTTCTAAAGAAACTTCCACCACCGACTTGAGATACCCTAGTTTCCTTGATTTTTTTGACTATTAAAAGAAAAGGAACCATGTGCTGACTCTGCAAGGTAGTTTTTGAGTATTAGAGAGAATGTTCACTAAGAGATTTTCTTCATTAAAATCACTTGTTTTGAAAATAATTGGAAAACCATGTTTTCTGACTAGATATGTCTTTTAGAAAAACCTAGCGACTAGGTCTGATAGGTTAGGGTCGGTCATTTTTTTTCAAATTTTAAATATATATATATATATATAGATATATAATAAAAATAGAAAAAATAGGGGGAAAAAAAGGGGGAATCACATGTCATTGCTTTTGCACTTAGACCATTACAAACATGTTTAATAATATAAGTGAACTAGTGTAGTAATGAATTGATTTGATAGTATTTTAAAGGAGACTAGACTCGCCAAGTTTATAATGACTCGTATAAGAAGACATTGTCTTATTTGACTAGGACAAGTCATGACTGAGCTAGTCTGGCCATATTTTTATCCTGACCGAGGCTACATGACTCTTGATCAGGTTTTCCAAAATTTTGACTCGACTCGGATGTCTCGCCCTAGTCAAAACCTAGTTTTTCAACTATAATTTTGAGTTGTTGACTTCCAGCAAGGTTCTTTGAACAATTTTCAACCTTAAGTACCACTCTAAAAATTTGGTTTACTTAGGTATACTTGTGGTTATAGCTATGTGATCATAAGTATATTGCATTGCTTAAGCAAAAATAGGGGTGAGAAAAGATAGGGATTTAGATTATTCCATTTCTAATGAGTATTTTTTGTTCTTAATTTAATTTATTAACCATAAATCATGCCATCGTTGGAGATCAACTTTGGAACCAAGAGCCTTTAAGATAAGTAGAACAAAAACAGAGTGTGATATGTAACTTTAGTCACACTACGATGGGCGATAGATCACACAATGGCTATTGAAAGAAGAGAGATAACGCAAAATGACCATTTTAGATATTTGGGATCTATCATTCATAAAGAAGGTGATATAAAGGATGATTTGTGTTGTATTAATATAAGTATTCCCTTAATTTATATTATAAAATAAAGTTTCAAAATTATGACATTATAAAATAAAGTTTCAAAATTATGATATTTCCCCTTGTTTTACTTTTACTTTTGGGTTTTGAGTTCAAAAGTGTTGGAGGGAAGTTTTGAACGAAAAATTAAAAACACAAAAGCAAAAGCCAAAGACTTGTCCTTTAATAGGACAAGTTGTTTAGTCCCATATTGGAAAAAAAGGAGTGGAAATGTAGGTGTATGTATAGACTTTTTACTTAAAGATGCAAACCTTTTGGAGGGAAACTTTTTCACTTCTCATGTGTGTGGGGGTTCTTGGGGTGCTTTTGAATCTTGAGTCGTGGCTGAGGTCAGGGTCGGGTGTGGGTCAAAGAATTTTTATTTTTTTACACCAATTTTGAATTTTTAAATTCAAATACGTATAGGTACGTAGTCACATAGATACACACCCATATGTACAGAGAGGTGTCTATACGTGGATAGATGCCTTTGTACAGTATATAGGCAGCACCCATATGAACATCTATATACTCTGTATTTTGTTTTTGGAGAATATACATACATAATATGTTTTTTTGGCAATTTCCTCTCTTCCTCTCCTCCTCTTCTTTTTTGATCGTTGCATAAAACAATGTTTAAAAACTGTGCTTAGTGAGTGTAATCTTTCTCTCCTAAAGGATCAGAGTCTATGTACAATTAGACAGAGATCCGAGGTTGTTTTGGTTTGGAGGTAAAATGCAGGAATCCTCAATTTTACTACTATAGGGGGGGCATTTCAGACCTTAAGGAGAGTATTTTTAAATTCAAATGTGTATAGGTACATAGTCATGTAGATACCCATCCATGCGTACAGAGAGGTGTCTATACGTGGATAGGTGCCTTTGTACAGTATATAGGCAGCACCCATATGAACATCTATATACTCTGTATTTTGTTTTTGAAGAATATACATACAGAATATGTTTTTTTGGCAATTTCCTCTCTCCCTCTCCTCCTCCTTTTTTTTGACCGTTGCATAAAACAATGTTTAAAAACTGTGCTTAGTGAGTGTAACCTTTCTCTCCTAAATGATCAGAGTCTATGTACAATCAGACAGAGATCTAAAATGCAGGAATTCTTAATTGTACTACTATAGGGGGCATTTCAGACCTTAAGGAAAGTATCATCTTCTAATACGACTCAACCTATCTTGGTTCGTTTGCTTCAACTTCAATGACGGTCTACTCCAATAGTTTGTCTTCTGCATTACATGAATACTTCATCTATACAGTGGTCATGTACGGGTACTCCTTTTATAACAATGTGTCACATGGAATTAAAGTGGGATGGATGAAGTGGAGGGGTGAGTTGAGAGTTTTGTGCGACTGAAAACTTAAAGGAAGATTCTATAAGACAGTCATGCAACCAGCTATGATGTACGACATGAAATATTGGGTAGTTAGGAAGTGGCATATTGATAAACTGTGTAGCAAAAATGAGAATATTAAGATGGACGTGTAGGAAAACTAGGAAGGATAAAATAAAGAATTAACATATTAGAGCGGATTTGGGAATTATCCCGATTCTCCAACAAAGATCCCTCCCTACCTTTTTAATTAATTGAGAGAACCCCCATGAGTCAAGCAAAGTGGAAGCCCAAACATAGGGCTTGGGTTAAAATTTCAAATCATGAGGGTGGGTTAGCGTTGAAAAACATTGACCCTGGGTGAGAGTTAGATTGGGCCTAAGTTGAGATAGGATTAATATGCATGAACTTGGGACCGTGCGCCCATCCACACAATTTTCAATTCACCCTAACCATCTGGACAACCCACGAATGGATTGCAAATCAATATTGATCATCTAAGAAAACCGACTTTAATCCATATCAATTGGGATTCCCAACAACTTTCCCAGCCTCGCACCCTGACACATTCCCAATCAAAGATTTGACTAAATTCGATTAGAGTCATACACGGAGTTAAATTGATGAATCCTAGACCCCAATATATGTGACAACCCCTGACCTTTACCTTACCTCTTTTCTTTTAAAGATTTGAGATGAGTTGAAATTCTCCTTCTTCTTCATGGTTGATAAAAGATAGCCCATCGTGGAACCCATTGACAATAACATGATTCCTTAAGCGTTAGGGGATGCTCTTGAAAGGTGTGTCTACCTAGCACTCCTCTATATGCAATACATGGACATATAGGAAAATATATTTAGCCGTATTTAGGGGTTGGCAACGGGTCAGATTAGATCTTGTTCATGTCATGCTAAATCTATGTTTAGGTCAAAAGTCAAAACACCCTAACCAAGCACAATTGAAAATTCAATTAGGATTGACACTAAAACACATCTGATATGATAAAACAACACGGTTGAACCCAAAAATAACCCGATCTAGCACAACTTCTTTTGCCAAATTGAAGGAGAACGGCTCAACAAAATCACACAAAATCTCTATAGTAATGTAAACTAGTAATTGATCAACTCTCACGTCATTACTTGTAGAGTTGGACATGTCAATCCCTAAAACATAAAATTAATTACAAGGAGAGAGTTAGGCATGTCGTCAGCTTTCGGTAAACTAGAAACATGCACCAATCACATGCCTAAACATAGGAGAGCAAGAGGGTCTTTTCCAAAAGGGAAGGAAAGAGGATGACACAGGGTAGGCATCTTCTAGGCGGCATGCCCAGCCTTTTCCTTTAAATATAGTCTCAGTTCATTTGAGGTTGATATCGGTCATAGCAGGTCAACTCGAACATGACTCGAAAAACTTTCCATGTATTCCGGTTCAACCCCGAATCCAACCAAGCCCTAAAACCCCAACCCCAACCCTAACCCTAACAAGAATTCCAATTGGGTTGTAGATTTGGACTTTATTTGTTTTTTTAGGGGGGTTGGGGGAGGGGGGTGGCGTTTGAGTAGCTTTGTTTTTCTTCCAATATTAACGCAGAAATGCTTTATCCCTTTCTCATAAATTTTGTTGAGGGAAATTCTGTTTGTATACAATATGAATCATTTTTTTTTTCTTCCAAAGATGCTGTTAACAACATCTATTGTGTACAAGTTGGGATTTTGTTACAGCAACTTGTATAGTGACCCCAGTGGTCTTCATTCTCTCCTTTGAGATTATGGCTTTTTGTAACCAATATCCATCCACCCATGGTGGCCTGTTTAGTGCCGAAAAATAAAACTACCCATCATCACCATTGCTGAATCTTTCTAATCTTCTTCATCTACTTCATCAAAAGGAAGTGGTACTGTCTTCACAGCTCTGAACTTGCCAGCATTATTCAAATGCTCATTCTCCAACCTTGTTTGAACCAATTCAAATTTAGTTCATGAGGCCAAGTAGGACAGGAAGAGTACTAAATATTCAAACTTATTTATTATTATTATTATTTTTTTTAAGTTTTAACAATAAAAATGTCTATATACCTGTAGAAATTCCATTGCCCTCGCCGGATCACTTCGAGGGCTGCTAAAAAAAGACCAGTTACTCTGTAGTCCAAACCCCAAAAGTTGGAATGGACAACAGTTTGTAACCAAGCAAGCCTAAGCACAAAGTTAAGACCCTGCAAGACATAAAACTGTAGCTGTTTAATTTCCTGTAAATTAAAATTAAGAAACTTAAAACACCTTTTAATTGTGGAAATACTTATTATATAATACTGTTGGCAATTCTCATACATTCTTATGTCCTGTTATTGATCCATGACCCATTGATCATCCTGAGAAAAATAGCACTCTTTGTAAATTTCGAAAAATTTCTACTCTTGATTAAATTCTTATTGATCATCCTGAGGAGGCTACTTGGTCTTTCAGACAGGATCATTCCATAACTTGGTTCTTCTCTTTTGTCCATTTTGTTTATTATTGATCCGAGATGTCGCCTGCTAATTAACATGAATGGGCTGGGTTCCAGTTGTGCCTAGAATTAGAATTGGTCGAATGCAATAGGCTCGAGGGAACCATGTTCTTAGTTAAAATAATTAAGGTGATAGAGGAAGTGAAATTTTGTAAATAGAGAGAAATATACCATGGAGAAGTAGTATATGAACTTTCTTCGAAGCATTAGTTCATTCCTTAGCCAAGGGTTGTTGGAGTGAAACTGAAGCAAACCCCAATCCTTTACAAAGTCCCAATACAATTGATACACTGTTGCAGCACTTGACATCACAACAACTAGACATAGCCATCCAATGTTTTTCTCTTCCTCATAAGCCACTTTGGCCCCTGCAGCCAACATGGCTGAAACATATTTTCCCAAGTTCACAAGGTGGCTGCTCTGTCCTTCATCAAACCATCTTCTAGCACACTGCATTCCCAATCAAAAGCAATTTTTTACTAAAAAAGTTGGCTTTTAAAACCTGTCTGCCTATGAGTTTCAATCATTGAAGGAACATGAACAATTATAACATCAGAAGCAGCCCCATCCTGGAAGTATATGCAATGATGGACTTTTCTTGTATGCTAAACTAAATTTTGCATTGGCGATAATTTAAGCAGAGATGTTACTACAATACCTGCATTGCTCTCCAGTAGTAAGGCAGAAATGAAATAGCATAAGCCAGATCCCTGTAATGCTTGTTCCTGTTGCAAAACCCATAATCTTGAGTTTTATAGCTTCCAGTTACGTAGTAACATGTCACATACTCTAGGCTCCTAAGCATCGGCACCTATGAAACCATATATCTGATCGTCAGTATAAGTGAAAAAATCATCTGATTAGTTGCACTGAATGACCATTTTAGAAAAAAGATGCTGATGGACCTTAAATATGTTGAATCCTACCTGACTACAGAGTTGATCTGCCATGAAGAAGTCCAGCATGACAACCTGTGGGGGAAACCAAATGAATCAATTGGTTAAGTAACATGGAAATATAAATTCGGCTCAAATTCTCAATATTGTTGATGATGATGGTCATTTGAAGTATTAGGACTTGATAATACATTAATAGTTCACTTTCACCATAATGAAAGGTGTAAACACAAAAATCCTGGTGTCTTTCAATGAACTATATGCAACTAATCTTATTTTTACATTCCTGGCCTTCAGACCTTACCTTGTAAAGAGGTGACAAAATGATGTTCCTTATCACTCTGATGAATCGGCAGCGACTTGAGCGGTAGAATATGTTGAAAGGGCATACCAGCAACAGTAAGAAGATCTGTACACAGAAGAAAATTGAAATTCAATATTTTTAAATTTTATGTACATAGAAAATGTAAGCAATAGAAGGTTGTGATCTTTATTTTGGCTGATGAAAGCAAGAAGCTGTATACTCTGTAGGTTTTTCCTATCTATAGCAACTTTTTTTGAACAGAGAAAATCAGTATGGACCATACACTCAATAAACCAACCCTTTTGGAAGGTTATTATTTGTTCCATGCCTCCCACTGATAGGGTGGATGATCAGAACTATCCTATTTGTGGATTTTCTTTGAAGTCAATATTGATTTCCCTACAATGCCTTTTGAAATTCAGACTAGGTTTTCAAAGACTGAGACTTATGATTCAATGCATACCCACTTTACAATAACAAAAATGAAAAATTAGAAGAACTAAAATTAGAAGCATGAAGAAAGTTTCATCACAGGTCATCATCTGTTAATAAGATTCTAAAAAACCAAAGAATTACCAGCAATAGAAGACCAGGGATTGCTTGAACTAGAGTCGAGGAATGCCCTTTTGCAACAAGGGACAAATGAACAAACAGTACTCCCACTACTGCAGTCATTGATGTGGTACAAATCAAGAACACTTCCCTATACTTGAGTTCTTTTGTGGGAGCCAGTTCAAAGATGAAACTATGGTTTATACGAGCTTTTCTCCACATGAAAATGTTGCAACCATAAAGAAAGAAGTGTAGAAACATTAGGCTGAACATACTGCAAACAAGGAATGAAGAAACATTAATTGGTATATAACAACAGTGACAACACCCATAGGACAAAGAGGAACAAGAAAATGCTTTCAGGTTACTCACCTAAGCACAGGGTAAACAGTTTCCATGTACACTGTATTTGACTGCTGCTTGTACATCCCTGTAATATGTGCCATGATGACATAACCCGCGAATAGAACCATTAAACATCCAGTGAAGAGCCCTGATAAGGTATAAAATGGTCAATTAGGTGTTCATATTAACATTTAATTTCAGAAGCTTGAGAAAATTAATAGATTTATATCTAGTTAGTATGACGCTCAGACCCCATTAACCTTGGCACAATATTGTTCACTTTGACCCATGTGCCTCAAGGCTTTAAAACACGTTATAACATGTTAAGGAGGCTAAAGTTTACCAACTAGCCCAGCAACTTCCCCCTAGGAGATGTGGGGCTAAAGTTTTGCATACCCTCACCGATCTCTCAGGAGGCCCCAACACACTTGCCATATTCTTGGGTGTCACAGTTAGCATTAGTTTGTACCACAAATTGACCGAAGCCCAACAAATTGTTTCTGGGGTTTGAAGTTGAACCCATCTAGAGGTTTTTGAACCTCAGATGGAAATAGACTGATATGGTCCCCACAGCTTTATAACCCACCAAAAAATGTGGATCTAAAGCAATTTTAAGCAACAGCATTGTGGCACACCTATTGGCCTCTTTAAGCAAGGCATTGTGGGCACCTATAAGCATATTGCCTGTACCTTTGTTGCAGCAAAAGTTAACCTTAGGTCTCCACTAAAAGGAATACAGAACAAAAAGGACCTTATAAATTCTAACTTCTTGATATTCCAAGTAATATCATATATATATGCTTTATATATTAATAGTACAACTTTATGAAAAAACTTAAGAATGAAAACATGAGGCTTCCTTTGAAGCACTCTTATATTCTTATTAGCAAAGTTATTAGGATAAAAGATAATCACCAATGAAGAAGGTCACAGCATGAGATTCTTTTCGTTGATGCGGTTTTAGGTACTTCATGGCTTTCCTTTTATCATCTTCAGCAAAATGTTTAACAAACAGCTCCTCAACCTCATCTGCTAACTTGACCACCTGTGTCATCAGTTAGTCTAATTAGAAAGTTCTGATTAATGGTTAATTCTAATTATAATTTACCCTTTTTTTTTTTTTTTTTGCTCAAAAGTATATATTGTGTGAGACAAGCATATCCAAATTAGATATCTATAAATCTATGACCATCCAATTAATGGATTGGACGGTGTCGGAACGCGGGGTGCAACATGTCCCATCATAGTCTCCCATTACATTAAAGATCGTATGAGTTGATATTCTTTGTCCATCAAAACACACTCTCCAATCATGAAGTTTACATTCAGGTGTTCTTGCCCATATGACCCCTTTTGATCATTAGTTGTTTATGAATGCTAATGGAGAAGAAAAAAATTTCACAAAAAAAGTAGTTTTGATCAAGTTTATTACCATGTCTGAGCTGTTGAAATAGGAGCTTTCAACCACTTTGAGATAAATTGGTAGTACTTCTTTCCCAGTAACCTGAAAGTAACAGTAGTAGAGATATTACTTTTCACACTTTATAAAACAAAATGATTGTAACTGATGAGAAAATTGACTCTGCCATACTTTGTCAAATTTCTTCAATATCTTGACAAAAGCAAGCATGTTCAAGTGCCTGCAGCATCATACACCACAATCATATCCACAATTAGTCCTTTATTTCTTAATGGCCATAACCAAAGTTGAAAACCAAAAGTTAGTACATCATGTATACCTGTAAGTTTTGAGGTAACCCAACCCTTTATAGAGCTCAATGAAAGCTCCCCTGATCATCTTCTCTGCTTTATGCAACTTTGATTTGTTGATATGGAGATTATTTCCTTCTGGGCTACATTTCTTGGACTGGTTAACCAAATCTTCCCAAACCAAGTAAGTGATTGCCGATAGGGTACGAGAAGGTGTGGTTAAGGGGATGTTAATTCTCACATTCTTTCCTTGACAATTGACAACTCTGCCTGATAGGGACCTCATCCTTGCATCCTCTTTTCTCATCTTGTTGGGCTTCCCTATCTCTTCTGATCTTGAAGAGTCTGATAATTGTGAGTCATTCCTCTCAAACTCTGCTATGGAGCTGTCTTGAAGCTGTTCTTGTTCTGTTGTGTCCTTAACACACTCCTCATCTTCATCAGCCAAGGTAAAGCAAATTAAGGCAACTATACTAATGTAGAAGTCATATATAAAAAACGCGTAAATGCACACGTGTGAACAAAACACATAATGAAATCTTAAGCACTACTTTTATATGACCAGGTAAAGTGTAAAAAATGTACCACAAGAGATTGTGCAAGAGATGGAGGGATCCTCCTTTGAGTCTTGAGAAGAACTGCCTTTCACTTTCTGTTGTTTGAGTGCAGTTTTGAGCTCAATGAGAATGTCCATTTGCTTCTTCAATGACTCCCCTCTTTCTATGAACTCATTCTCTTTTTTCTTGTAAAACTGATTCACTTTGTTAAGCTGAAGGTCCAATTGTGCAAAGAATTCTTTCGCAGCATCGGTATCGGTGGCAAATTGCTCCAATAATTCAGTTTCATACATGTCACCTTTACTAGCTGAAGAAGCCAGTTTCTTATGAACCTAATAAGCAGATATCATAAAATCACATTAAACTCCAAAAATACAGACTACATTCAATATAAACAGAAAGAGAAAGAGAGAAAGAGGGACAGTAAGTAAGTAAGTACTTGAATTACTCCATGGTCTCTATGTTGATGGCTACAGAAGGAGAACTTGCAAAGTGTTTGAAATAAGGAGCTCTTTTTTGGTTTGGTTGATGGGTTGTTGTTGTTGTTGTCATTGGTAATGAGATGGATTTTCTTGAGATCTCTTTTGAGTTGCCAATAATCAACAAAGGCCTCTTTCCATTCAGGAACAAGCTGACCTTCAAACTGCTTAGAGAACTTCATCTTTGCTTGATTAATTTTTTTTTGGTTAAAACTTTGAAAGAGAGAAAGATTTGCAGAGAGGTTTTGTAGATGAGAGTGGTGCAGTGTAGTTGTGATATGTGGAGAGGTGTTTCAAATGAAGGGCATGATGAGATTATTTATGGTTGATGAAAAGGAAAGTGATTGATGTACCTCATACTGATGCTCGACAGCACATACTGAAAAATATCCTTTGCTCTTATATTATACTCCCACCCACTTGGATGGTACGGTTGTAAGGTTCGCCGGTAAAAGGCACCTCAGCTGCCGCCGGCGAACATGTGTCATCGACAAAAAATGTGCTATTCATGTGGGCCCACAAATTTTTTTTTTTTTTTTTTTTTTTTTAATATATATATGGGGATTCCCTGCATTTTTTGTCTTTTTTTAAGAACTGTGCAGGTATATTACAGTTATATTTGTCAGCTGCTACTAAGAACTCCTTGTTGTGCAGAGGTATTCTTGTCATTTGGATGTGGGTTAGCCACCAGTCATGTTGATTTATTTTTGGGTGAATAAAGAGTTCATGTTGTTTGGCTAGTGAATACAAAAAAATACGGGTGACAATACCTAAACCGAACTGGTAAAATTGCTTTGAAATGAGCTCATTGAACCTGGATCAAACAGAACCGAAGACTTATTTGGCCAGTTTCGATTTGGCATATTATAATCCCTTAACAAACCAAACTGCATCGAAAACTGATTAGACCCAAAATTAGATCAAACCGAAAAGAAATCAAAAACAGCCCAAAATGCATTAAAAAAAATAAAAAATCAAAATTTGCATAGTTTTGTCTGGAAAATAAGACCCAAACCGGTAATAAAACCGAAATCAACACGATTGCAAACTGATACAAGAAACTGAAACAAAACCAAAACCAAACTACACCGAAACTGACACCAAATGAAAACCAAAATTTCCTTATTGGTTTGATTTTGATTTCACCATTCTCATACTGAAACCGATTCAACTCAGAACAAAACCGGGCCAAACCAACTCATTGACACCCCTACACAGAAGGTTCCCTATTGTTACTTATTAGATCAAATTCCTTTCTAGTTTGAAGAAAACACAAGGCAACAATTATTTTTGTTTCACCACTTAGTTGGCTTCTTAATTAACCTTAAGAGCTTAATGGCTTATTGTATGAGAAGAGAGGGGAGAGGTGGGGTGGAGGACTTAAAAGGTTTCCTTCCACGGATGTATTAGTATGAGCTATATTAATTAATATCCATTCCTCTCTTCCTTCTTCTTTCCCCTTGAGCAGAAATTTAATAACATATACAACAGATGGTAAAAAATAACAAGTATAAATTACTAGTAGGAGTTGGAAGGTAGAGAGTTTGGCCTGCAACCAAATTCCTGGTATCATAGAGGAAGCTCCTCATACTTTTGATATGAATATATTCTGTGGTTAGGTAAGATTATATTTAAATTATTACGATTTATGAAGAGTCATTTCGATCGTACTATTTAATAATTCTTATAGATTGCGAGAAATCAGAGGTATTCCAAAAAATCGTTAGTGGATATTGAGCATAAGAACATAAATTTTTTTTTATTTTTAAATAAAATGGCTCCCGTTGGCTTATCGGGCAATTTTACTCATAATCTTCTTAGGATATACAAAAACTTTTGGTCATGTTTGAAGAATAGTGGATAACAATAGCATATATTACACATAATCTTAGAATATGCAAAAACTATTGGCCACTTTTGAATAATATTGAAGTAAAATAAGCTCCTCATACTTTTTCTAGATGCATATATTCTGTAGTATGGCATAATAATTTTTAAATCATCATGATTTATGAACACTCATTTCCATTGTAGAAGTTAATGAAAGATATTTGAGAAAATCATTAATTAGAGGGTATTGAATTTATTTTTTTATTTATTATTATTATTATTTTTTTTTTTTACAATGGCTCCGGCAAGCTTGTTGGGGAATTTTTCTCATAATCTTCTTTGGATATGCAAGTACTGTAGGAATAGGGAACAAATACATCTCTCTTTTATCTCTTATCATCTCCATATGAAGTGAAATAATAAATTAAATGAAACATAATTGGTCTAGTAGCAATTGTTGGAAAGTTCCATGTTCTATTATTCTTTTGTTCCAAGTCCACCCACCAAGGCACTTAATTCCTTCCCAACTTGTGAAGAATGAAAATCCCCTCATAATACAAACTTAACTCCTTAAACAACCCTTCTCTCTCTCTCTTTCTACATGCCCCCTTCTCTCTTTGCCCCCTATCTTTACATGCCTTTCTCTCTCTCTTCTTACTTTTCTTCAAAGTCATGAATTGAGACATCAACATTATAATTGCGGAAAATTGACAGCGTGACTTAAGGTGGCTGACTCAAACACACATGCACACGCACACACAAGCCGTTGTTTGTTTGTTGGTACCATCCCACCATCTTTCCTCCTAAGATTCTATATGTGGATTTTGTTTGTTTATTTCGTTATTTCTCCTCCCTTTATTATAGATTCTTTAATCTTAGATATCTAATTACTGTTCAATTACAATATGGTAGCATGATCCATCAACTATAACTCTATAAGTATCACTTTGATATAATAAATATAAGATTATGAAGATCTTGATCGATCATACCATGAGGTGATGTACGTAAAATTTAAGATACATCACCAGATAAGTTCTCCGACATATAAAAGTACGAAACAAAATAAATGTACCATGTCACATATGTAATTGAGATGCATATATATATATATCAATCATTTGATTGCTAAATAATTCTTGGAGTACTTTGTAAAATTTGATATCATTTTCTTTTAATTTTTCCATCGTTCTTATGTTGTCTTATCAAGAGGGATGCAAAACTTTACATAATGTACTCAGTCTATTTCCTTAACTTTATTTTTTTTATTAAATAGAAGTTATTTATTTATTTTTTTTATTTTTTATGATCAGCAAAATGTAATTAAAAGAATAAAAATGATACAAAATTAATGTCCTGACATGCACAAACAACAATTTCAACAAAGATCATCACAAATTAAAGAAATGTTTAATTTAATATCATGAACATGAGAATGCATAAACTCTTCTAAACACAATGAAATCCTCATGATATTCTCATAGGATTGTTATTTAATACTACCCACATAATAAATTAACTATTTTAATCTCAATTACAAAGGACAAGTACTAATAAATCTAACTTATGGTACTATTTTTTACCTTTTATACTACTTTTTTTCTCTTTATTTTTTCATATATTACTTTTGGGAAACATATTTTTCCACGTGGAATTTCATATAATAGGGAGAATAGGAGGAATCTAAGAGCTCTCTTTAATTCCACCAAACCAATGGTAAGCTCTATAATTGGTGGTGTGAGTCGGATGGCATTTTTGGGTGCGCATACTCTTGGCCACTCACATCTCTCTCTCTCTCTCCTATCCTCTCTTCCTCCCCTTTCAGTCTTGTCTTTTTAAGACACAAATATACTCATCCATTCATTACATTATCCTTTTAAGCTCTACCATAGATTAATGGGAATTAATTAATTCTTATATTAATCATTTTATAATAATAATCCAAACCCTAATTCCTAAACATCCAATTGATCATCATATATATATGCACGCATTTAGACAATAAGTGGAGTTAATTTATACCAAAGAGATGTTCTAATTGGATGGCTATTGTATATTTTCTTTGATTTGCAATCAAAATAGATGCCTTGTGTCCATAGTGATTATAATTAGAATTATAATTAATTAGGTACTATATATTACATAGTAAGGAAAAGATAGATAATGATTCTTGAGCATAAGATGCTGGATTTTGATTCCATTGAAATGCCTTAATTTGTTGTCATATGCACTTATCAAGGACGAATATCCCATCTTAGTGAAGGAAAAATCCATGTTCCCTTTAAAATGAATCCAAATCCACTCCATTACTCAGCTGTGTCTGGCCTATCTTGACTCATTTTGGTCCTACAACATGTAAAATATGATAAGGTTTCAACATATATTTTGCATATTTCCTAGTTGTCATTTGGTACTATACCTACCATTAGACCTTAGCCACCTTATATTAACCCAAGTATATGCTCTACTTTGCATCTTTCATGTGTAGCCATTCCATGGTTTTAGGAACAACAATATGAGATTCTGATGCTCTGAAAGTATTGCATCATTGAAGGAACAAATTAGAACCACTAAAACATCTAGTGAATGTATAGATAGAGAGAGAGAGGGAGAGAAGAATCCTAGTGAGGGTAGGGGGATCTCTGGATCGAATTTGTACGATATGTCGCTCTTTAATATTCATAGAGTTTGTCATCTAACATTAATAGTAATGTTAGTTAGTTTTTTCAAACTATAAACTAATTGCTCTCATTATTCATTTCTGCATTTAGGCTGAAAGAAGCTTGTTAAGGAAGGTTTTGTAATGGATCATTGGGTTCACTGTATCATCTATAGAGACATATTTAGATCACGTAACATTCTTGGTATGTTCCTTTATTCCTAAGAAAAATAAGTGCAGAACACTGAAAAGTTCTAGAAAGTATATAATCCATATTACATGATACAAAGTTTCTCAGCCTCCGTGATGCGTGGGTAAGATTGTGCAGATTATGATCCTCCCTAGACCCCACAGTGGCGGGGGCCTCATGCACTGAGGACGCTCATTTTAAAGTTTTTCAGATTATACTTTGCTATAGGATAAGGTTTCAATTTCTTTCATCTTGGCCTCTTCCATTTAGGAACAAGATAAGAATATATGGATTTTGCAAGAAATATCTTAATAGTTTGCTAAATGGGAGAGGTTTCCCAACCTACCAATGTGGAAAGGAATCTGCACACCACATCAATGTATGACTGTTTTGAAAAAGGCGTATTCATGTGGACCCACACATTAAGAGTAGGAGAGAAAAATAATAACAAAAAAAATCATATCAGAGGAAAGATTGGATAAATTCGTACACATAGTCCCTTATTTTCTGTTTTGTTAGTAGAAAATTTGGTCTTAGAATTGAGCACTTGTTCATAGTATGTAGATTCATGAAGAGGAAAAATAGGGTATGAAATGTTTTTGGTTACAAACTAGTTTTCTAATGGTTGAACATTGTTTGATTGCAGTATTGCAAGCTTCTATCAAGAGCACATTTCTATATTCCATGTGACAATTCAGATGGGAACCAAATTTGATGGACATGTTCATATTATCATCAAAACTATTTTAATGTTCAGATGGATGTGACATCATGATGTTCATTATGGAGGTTTAAAAGAAGTTTCGAAAGTTTTGGAAGGTGAACTTAACATGAACTCACCCGAAACCATGGAAAGATGGCCATATGGATAAAAAGTATCCTATTAAGGAGGTCTTGAAACTGTTTAATGCTCAGCTTGCTAAATTTTCAATCCAAGTGACTAAGAAGTAGCAGAAGTAAAGGAAGTACTTTCCTTATTCATAATTAGGAGAAAAGTGTCCCGGTAATTAGTAGAGTAGCAATGAGACATCATAGTCTGGAGCAATATACCATAAAAATGGAGTAAACTCTCCCTCCTTATAGGATGTAATGTCTTAGTTAGAAACCCTTACAATGATTGTTAAGATCTCTTCCTTACAATGACTGCTTTTGGAGATTTTCTAAGAGGAGGGGTGACTGAGATTATAATAATAAAAAGATCAATAAACAAAATCAAGATTTAAAAATTGTAGGCAAGATTTAAATGCATAAGCAAAGAGTTTCTAACACTAACCCACACCCAAGAAGTGGAAAGGTGTAGACACCTCATTCTGTTACCTCGGAGGGTGCCCTAACAATGATGAATATATCTCTTGGATTGAGGGATGTTATATTTATGGATTTAAGGATTTTCTTACTTCCTTTGACACATTCAGTGATCATTCAAGAAAAATGCCCCCGAAGGGTAAATCATGTTGGAACAAAGGTGCCCTGACAATGATGAATATATCTCTTGGATTGAGGGATATTGTATTTATGGATTAATCATAATGAAACAAGGATATTTGACCATGAAATTTTTCATTCAAGAAAAAATCCATTGGAGGGTTAATCATGGTGAAACAAGGATAGTTGACCCTGAAGTCCAGTACATTCAAATGATTTTTTTGCGATACTAAAGTTTAGTAAGAAACAGAATTTATTTGCTCCTTTATAAGGAGAAGATTACATTTAGTTGAGGGGGATCCACATACGAGGGAGCTCCTTTTACCAAGTGCATGTAGAATAAGTAGAAAAAATTTGCATTGGAGTCGATAGGGAGCTGAGATATAGACATCTGAATTTTTAAATGGAACCCTTGGTGGGTTAGGCCTGGCCTAATTCAAAATGGAATTAACCTAATTCAAAGTTGAACCAGCTATAGTGCAAACTTTTGACATTTGACACCATATGGTTAAGGACAAGGGCTCTAGTTAGTTCCATCTAAGTGGACCCTTGTGGGGAGGGAAGATAGAACAATCCTTTCATACTCTCCCCCTGGCCTCCCCACCAAAAATAAAATAAATAAGAATAAAAGATCCATTCTCCAATCCATCCATTTCCAAACTACCCAGTCAACCATCAGTGATCCTCGATTGAAATGAAGCTAATTGAAGTCATCTTGAGTCTGTTCCAGAGTGAACATGTAGATCCATTCCCAAGGAGGTGTACTCTAATTAAAAGAAAAAAATATATTTGTGTGGTCAACTGAACATATTTTTAAGAGAAATAGAATAAAGAAAAACAGAAAAGTAAAGGGTAGAGGGTCATAGAAGGAGGAAGTCGTCGATCACTTCCAACCCTTGAGATGGGATCTTCCAATTCCAAACGGGACACAGTCAATTCCAGGATGTTGGATCAGAATCAAGGAACTTCTTCATATTACATGCTGCCCCTTGGCTACAAATAGTCATTCAAAAGATCCCCAAATAATTCAGATCAACTCTAAGCCGTAGGATCTGAATCGGCCAGACTTTCTGGAATTTGCAGAGATATCCCTGAGCAATAAAAAAATGTCATTGAACCGTCAAAAAAAAAAAAAAAAAAAAACAGTAACCATTTATGAAATCCGATTTTAGATATCTTGGAAAGGGTACGACACGCTATAACTATTTTTCCAAAAAATTAATCTTGAATGACCAAAATACTCGCGAAATGAATTGATAAAAAACTATAGAGATTTGCATGGGGATTCAACAGTCTGTGTGTATATGACGCTGACCCTTCAAGCAGCCTTCCGCTGATCTATTGCCAACCATGACAATACATGCCCAAACTTCCACTCAACTACCCAAATGATCAACATTTGTGTTTCCTTAAACTTTGGATATACAAAGAACGTGTAGAAGTAGAAACAAGAGGAATGCTTGAATGACTACAACATGCTAGACATTTAGGGAGAAAGAACTATTGGCCATGGAAGTAGGTGTTCTCATCTAGTTCAATCTTGAGACTTCCTCTATCTTTTGTTCCAAAGATGCTTGTATTAACTTCACCAAGTATTCTTTTTGATGTCAATATATATGTATGTGAGATTGATTAGACGTTTCACAATAATCTCGAGTTTATTATCATCTAAAATTATTTTATTACCATAACATGGAGGTATAGATCCTACAATCAATAATGATTTTTTTGGTCCCTCCCATGTCTCCAGACTACCGTGGCTTGTCAGACTAGAAAATTCCTCCCCGAATAACTATTTATGAAATATAATTACAATACTTGTATAATGTGAAAAAAAAAATTGCATGTTTTTATGTATTTCAAACATTTAGGGATAGAATATGATTATTTTCACTTACAAAAAATAAATATATTCAGTATTTTTTGTTTCAAGATGAGTGGTGGAAATATAATTCTAAAAATTCATATTTAATCATATTTAATTATACCAATGTGGGTTTACTGATATTTAATTTATCTGAACATTCATAAGTTTTTTTTTTTTTTTTTTCAAAAATTTTCATATTTAATTATACCAATATACATTTTTACTTATACCAAAACTATATGTGAATTTATCAATTATAGTTGAGCTTCCAACACATAATTTCTTATAGGGGTTGAAAACAAAGTTAATTTGGTGAATCAGCATGGGGTTCGTCATATCATGGGATGAATTTGAGAAACTTTTCTACTTTTAAGGTGTACTAACCATGACAATTTAAATATTCCCTCGCCAAGAGGGTTCTATCTTTTGCGGATAAGACATTTTTGATATAATTTCGATCCATACGTATCTAGTGCGATTGCTTCAAATTACAAAAGTGTTATCCATACTGATCAATAGACTATCTTTCTACCAAGAAAAACCATGACAGTTTATGATATCTCCTGCAAAGCTATGGATGAAACAAAAAGTAATACTATGCAGTTCTGATCCATGCATGAGAGGAAAATAAGGAAATATCCATATATATATCTCAAAATAAAAAATTTCTTCTCTGGCTTGAAAACATAAAACAAAAACAAATTACTCTGACAGAAAGGCAAGGGTGGGTACCCAAGTTTCAAGTTATATATAAATAAAATAATTCTAAAACTACTTTGGTACTTTAGTTATTACTATTATAATTGAAGTGAAAACACAAAGCTTTGCTCCCTGGACTGAAAAAGCTTCAGTTCAAAGTGCATGTGGATTGCACAAGCCCCTCCCCAATAGTTTATATAAAGGCAAAAAGGGCCTTTTTCCCCAATAGTTTATATCAAGGCACAAATCTTAGTCATTTACTTCCATGGTATATTGACAATTTTTTTTTTTGAGTAATCCATTGTTACTTGAAAAATAATGGACAAATTGATAGGTAGTTATATTAATACTAAAGCTTCATACTGTCATAGAGCTAACAGTAATGGAGTTTGAATTTAATAGATAATTAATATAGTAACATGAGATCTATTTCTACACAAAATTTGGTTCTAATTATTCTATTACGTGGCAGATATTAGATCCAGTCTCTTCATATTTTATAGTTGGATAGATCATCAGATCCTCCAAACACATGGAAAAATATTAATTTGAAATGGTCTATAATTTAACGTATGATTGGATGATTATATAGATAAGAGATGTCCACTAGATTTAGGCAATAACCTCACCATCATGTGGAAGTTATAAGCAAATTTGAAAAAAAAAAAAAAAAAAAAAAAAAAAAAAAAAAAAAAGAGATCTATCTTGCCTTTTTTACCAAGACAAGTAATTTGCAGCATTATATTTTTTTATCTCCTCTTTATTATGCATATTTTTTATTTTTAAGTTATTTCATATTTTGCAGGGTTAGGGTCAGGGTCAGGGTCAGGGTATTCCCGACCCTTGATGGCAAACAAAGATCATGGTCAATCAAGGTCAGGGTCAAGGTCATCCCGGCCCGACCATGAAAAATCAGGGCCAATCAGGGTGGGTAAGAATTGGGTTAAACCCTGAAGGCTAGGGCCATGATTGAAGTTTTGTGGCTCTGAGTCAGGGTCAGGGCGAGTTTGCGCCCAATTAAGAGAACTCAGGGTTGGGCTAAGGTTTTAAGAAACCCGGCCCAACTACTATGAATACCTTCATAAATAGGTTCAGATCTTTTTCTTTTTTTGAAGTTTCGCTTCTTTTGATATAATGACTTCCCAACTTGATATAAATATATTTATTTATTTGATTTACAAAAAGTAAATCAGAAACCACTTCTCAGCCCATTATTAAAATGTCCAAATATGATACTTAATGATGATTTAAGTCCCCCCACCTACCCCAAACCCTCCACTCACCTCCAATCCTGAGTAAAAAGAAGAGAACCTCTTGAAAGAGATTCCTCCCCAAAAGGATATACCTAACGAGGGCAATAAAGATACTGGATGGATAATCCCTCTTATCATACTTGTTAAGAAAAGAAAAAAGAAAAAAAGGTCTAGGATGTGGCGACATGCCCCCGCAAACCCATTATTATTGTGTAACAAGCTAGACGGCACTGCAAAGGAGCCCACATTGATAATGGCCTCTATATCCTGCCTCCTTATTTGGAGACCAGAGTAGATTCCCTTAGCCTTTCATTTTTTTGCAGGACTTTATATTCATAAAAGCCTTTTATCAACTTTCAAGAAATCACACCAAATGCAGTTTTAATTTTAAAAAGTTCACTCTCTGATATTAAAATTTTTTAAAATATAGTTGTATGAGACATTCTCTTTAACTACTATTTAGAATTGAGATCTTTAAGAGATCCGGTTGTTTAGGACCTATAAAATATTGATGTTAAGAAAATGAGATGATAAATATATATTGAATAATCAATGAACCTATATATTTAAAATCATGACTGAAAGATTAAAGATGTGTTTGAAATTTCTTTGAATATATTATCGATTTAGAATACATGCCAAACATAACCTTGATATGTAGGGTTAACATACATGGTTCATTGCCATCCGTCCGACAGCCACAGTAATTATGTGATGGCTAGCTTTGATATGTCAGTTGCATGCAAAATCTTTGAGTTCTCCCCTTGTTTTTTCTCATCCCTTCACGCACAGATATTCAGACACCTCCCTCATAAAACTAAACCAAACAAAACAAATACTATGCTTATAAAGTGGCCAATGCAAAGAGGGAGAAAAATTAGAAGGAAAAAAGAAAGAAAAGAGAACAATAAGCTCATGAATATATGCAATGCTTCTATTATTTAAAATCCGTATCTGTCTGTAGCCTCAACTAGTTAAATTCTGTAAGTATAGGTACATGGTAGAACTGTTTTGAGAAATAATTTAATTAAAAGATAATGCGGATTTTTAAGTAGTATATCTTTAAGGAAAAAATTTATTTTTTGAAAAATAATTTAAGGGAAAAATTCTCTAAGCCTAAGGCATATTCTACGTATGACATATTGTATTTATATATTTATTTAAGAAAGAAAAGAAGTAATAAACAATGAAAGGGCATGATGGTCATTAAAGGGAGAAAGAGACACAGTGAGAGAGGCTGGGCATCCTATTACTTTATTTTAACCCATTCGTGGGTTGCTCAGATTGTTAGGGCGAATTGGGGATTGTGTGGATGGACACATGGTCCCAGGTTTGATTCCCTATTTGTGCATCTGTGATTTAAGTGGAGATTGTGGCGGTGGATTGCTGCGCTAGTATCCCCGAGTATTAGTCGAGGTGCACGCAAGCTAGCCCGGACACCTTCGTTAACAAAAAAAAAAGTCTGGGGCATCCTAACAGCGTACCCAACTTGTTAATTTTTTTTTTTTAATCAAGTACATCCTTCATAATATCTTTTTCCACGAAAAGCAGTAACAAATCTTACTTAAATTATTAAATTTAAAAAGCTGCAACCCCTTTCCTCTTCCTAAAATGATTATTAATTATTCATGGTTTTATTTTTTCTTTTCTAAAAATTTTTATGGGTAAAATGATTTTTTATTTATTTATTTATAATTTGGTTGAAGAGAAAAAGTGATGTGTTACACAATACTAAAAAGTCTCTAATTGACAACGAATCTCTTCAAAGTGGATTGCAATTTCATAATCCATAGATTAAAAAAAAGAACAAATAAAGCACAGTACTAACAGAATTTGCTTCTGTTTCTAGAGGTATGCAAACGTAAGATGTCTTTTCTTGTTAATTAATGATGATTGGACAATTAGAAAGAGTCATAAATATTAATTCCACATCTTAACCTATATGCCTATCTATCTAATATTATCTATGTTATCTTCTATCATATATTGTAATGGAAATGGGTCAAGTGGGATCTCACCCACCTGACCAAAAAAAAATTCATAATTTGATAAATTATATAAGTAATTAACATATGATTAGCATATAAGGTCTTTGTGCCATACATAATTCATGTTGGTTAAGTGATCAATCTCCATGATGAAGGCATTTATAATCTAATATATTATGTAAATTGTAAAGATTAAGTTTGATATTTTACTTATTATATTTTAATTCTTGGATAGCTTACACAGTTTAGTAACCCACACATGACTGAAGGTTAGCATAAACAACAATACAAAGTGTATAATTTAATTACCTTGATCACCTTCCATAACAATTTAGCCAAACTAATCAGTATAATAAGCACCCTACTTCAGAGGAAATATTGGAGATAGATTTAAGGGGAGGGTGTTCTTATAGCTACAGTTGTAGGGAGAATTCCTTGATTGAGGCATTCGAATAATCAAGAGAGAACATCGAGGAATAGAACAGGATATTATCGACCTTGTACAATAGGGGGCAGACACTAAGATCCTAACATGGTGCATGATGCACTTTCCTTGCACCCACATGTGGTGCAAGAATACTTTCTCCTAGATTTAAAGAGCCATTGAAAACTTTTAATTCCCTAATGCTCTGATTGCTTGGGCTACAATCCTGTGGTTTCAAAATTTCATCCCAAGACATTCTTTCACATCATGAAGATGTATGGTAGATGACTTGCGACCGAGAAACCAGCTCCATATGAGAAAGATTCAAGTGACTCCCTATTGCTACTTTTGTCAGGCGGGGATAGAGGACAGAGATCACTTGATATTGAGTGTGCCTTCACTTTTCAAATTTGCTAGAGGACATTCTCAAGCTTTGTTCACCTTCCAAGAGTCCAGGTAGAATGGTTGCGTATGACGCCAAGTGGATGGGAAAACTTTAAAGAGGATTCGAATGGGGGAATTGCCAACTTGGCTTTTTGTAGCACCTTCTCTCATATTTCAAAGAATAAATTTTTTTTTGTATCCTTTGTAACAAAGCTAGATCACCAACCATCATCAAAGACATCCGAGTTAATGTGGCAAATTGTTGCAAAGTGGTTCTCCTTAAGGGCCCAAAACTCTGGAGTTTTTTTTTTTTTTTTTTTTTTTTTTGTGGAAAAAAAATTTGCATTAAATAAAACCAGAATGTATATCAAGATCATAATCAGAGTGGGGTATGTTCATAAGTTGCAAGTAGGGTTGTCTCCTAGTGTTGTATTTTCTTTTCTTTTTTCCAATAAATTTGATTTACTTATAAAAATATAACCCTAGAAATACTCACTTCCCTGACCATGATTGGCATCACAAATTTGGAATCACTATGAAAATCTCCATGTTACCCCCCATAAGTTCATCATAAGAGGAGCTACTTGCAAAGTTATGGCAAACTTTGCAATGTAAGCCTATCAATTGCTGCTGTACACCATGCAATGGAATATGTAACTTAAATCTCTCATAGACCAATGATTGTTCCACACGTGTCATTCATGAACTGGCGTATAGGGTATTTGTTTACTTAATTTACACTTACCTTTTGTCTTTTTTCTATAGATCTTTATAAGTACCCTTGTTCATAAATGATAAGAACTGTTTATGTGATAGATCACAGTGACTGTAAAGCTAACAAAAGGCAAAGCATTTTGCAAAAGACTTATCCCCTAAGTTAACCATTTTTTTGTGCCCCTCACAATGCATGTAATGTGGACCAAATAGTAAAAAGTGGCTATTATGTAATCTGACCATATTGTTAAGTAAAGAAATTTTTAATCATGATCAGGATGTGTAATATACCATTAGTGTCACTCCTTAAAAATGAAAGAAGGATAAATTCATTATGGTGATACTCTCCTTGTAATAATTTGATCGTGGTTACACAAAGCAAAACCCTTTTGTAAAAGTCAAGTTCAAGACAAATTAGAGTCATGGGCCTATTAGATTAATTGACCCGAATCCTCTCTAGTGCCTCAGTCCTTTCAAAGCATATTAGATGGTTAACAATACCAGGGTACACACCCCAAGTGTCTCTCAACTACGTTAGAAGGGCTGATGCACTTGAGAGGATCCCGTTAACTTCTTAAAATTAATTTAGAGGCAAATTTAATTATGTCCATCAACTTAGAAAAACTTGTCAATAACTCACCACAAATTTGTTACTAGTATCACTACAAGCTTGTCCTTGAGCATTGGTCCGACATGAGATTTGAACCCGAGATCTCCTGATAGAATGGGCTTTACTCATGACACACTACCAATTACCCTACGCAGTTGTCACAAACTGTGGTTACCAGGCCCACCCACACAAATATGCTTAATATATAGTGTTATATGTCATGTACAATAGACTGAGACTAACCACTAAAAGGTCCCCATCCAAGAGATTGTGTGGCCAGGCCTCACTTAGCATAATACAATGACAATTGACAACATCACTTTCCTTGTCCTTTTCTTTCCTTTCTCTTTCTCTGTTTTCTTTTCTCTTTTCCATGTTTTTGTGTTGCTATATCTGCTATATGAGGATAACATATATGGTCGATAGCATGGTTCAAGGAATTGGGAGCAAATTGGGCAATTAGGATTGATGTGGACCGACCTTGATCCCAATTCTGGTGATAATATTTACTATGTTTGGCAAGAAAAAAAGCAGCAGCTGATTTGTATGTATTAATAAAAATAAAATTCTATTAATAAAAATAAAATTCCATTAGGCTGCGGGTTTCTTGTAGAGAGAAAAAAAACACTTTTATATGTTTTTGCCCGCGATTTGTGGATAGTTTAGCACTTTTCTTGTAATATAAAGACTAGGTAAATCACCTTTTATATGTAAATGGATAAATATCATGATGACAACAAAAATTATTTTGAGAAATAACAATCTACCACTAAAATCTTTAAAACAATCACTAGTTCTCATGTAAAACGCAATTTATTCAAATCATGCTATGTAAATATCTAAGTACAAAACATGATTTAATTTCTTTTCTTGTATGTTTCTCCTTTTAAAGGGTAAATAGTAAAGACAAGGTAAATCACATTTCATCCTTTAAATGGATATATGACATGATCAATTATAATGTAAAGCAAATTGATTTTTTTTTTTTGTTAGTTACCAACAAAAAAAAAAATATTGATTTGTTGTTCTATTTAAATACAAAATGTGACTTATCTCATCAGAACTCTCTTTTATTTGGATGCAATTTTAGAATCCATAAAAAATATTGCATCCTTCCCTCGCCCCTCATAGACTAGGATAGAGTAGGGCCTATAGAAAAAATAACAGTCCATGCTTCTGTTTTAATAGCAATGCAAATATGTGACATTATATCTTCTTTTCTTCCAGGCGTTCTCTTTCCCATATATTATCTATTTTGTCTTCTATTATCTCTAATATATATTGTAATTAACATGATCAAAAGCATAGACTAAGCATGGACTAAAAGCTTCCTGCAGATAGTGCATGGGCATATGTGTTGGCACCTGCGTTTTCCACGAGTTTATTATAAAGGAAAAGGGGCGAGTGGGTTGTCTCCTACTGTATGGTTAAAGGCAACCGATCTCATATATATTATATGGGAGAGGATTTTATGAGCAATAAGTAGAAAGAAGCACACCGATGAGACAGGTCAAAATAGTATCTCACTTGGGAGGGGAGTGAGGTCATTTCATGTTTGAAAGAGAGAGAGAGAGACATATGAATACTTATAGTGAACCCTTCCCCAACAGCTCAAAGATTTTTTTCCCATTTATATGTTTATTTATTTACTTAATATTAATGTCTTCCCATTTATAATTTGTAGGGGAACTAAGGGTTCAGATAAATTATGTCTGCTATCCACATTTTTTTAATATTTAGGAGTAGAATAATAAGAAAAACTATATAAATCAGGCTTTGTGTTATTATTATTATTATTATTTTAATTTATTTTACCTCTGTACTATTAATGCATCATCAACCAAAAAGAGGATGGGAAGGGGGTGGGGAATAAAATCAACAAAAGCCCCTCTACTGACACCAAAAGAAAACTAAAGAAGCATCCAACAAGCCATATCAACAGTGTTTGTATGACCAAAGAAAACAAAGCAGGAAAATGGACTGACTGTAGATCATGAATTGAATTTGGTAAAACATGATTAGCACAAACCTTGGGGCCACTAATTCAAATTGGACAACAGATCATAAATTGTTATTGGTTGCAAAGGCATTTGTTGTCTTAATTAAGAGATGATTATATGCTTTTGTTCTCTCTCTTTCTCTCTCTCTCTCTCTTCTCACATTGCAAATCAAGTGTAAGCTCCAGTACTATTCAGTCTTCAGACAGTATTACAGTCTGTAGTCCATATTAGATGACCTCCTCCTTTTCTTTCTTCTTTTTCTTTTGAAAGCAAAGATAACTCTAAAGGCAATTCCATTAGAAATAAATCAATAAAATAATATTTACTACTCATGCAATTTTGTATTAGTCTCAAAGAGAGAAACAAAAAAGGCAAAGAAGCCATGAGCTAGGTAGGCATGCACTTTCATTTACTAGAAATTGACAGTAAGCAATAACATGTATGACATAATCTGATCTAGAGAGTGGTTTATAAAGAGGTCTGGTCAAAAGAGGAACAACCATAGCAATATGACCTCTTCAATAATGCAATAAAGTGTATGTCAAATTAAGATTGGTCTTATGTGTTTAGTGAGAAAAAGGGGGGGGGAAAAAGCAGAAATTTACTTTGACCTATCTCTAAGATTTTTTGTAAAGGAGCAATTAACTATCTAACCTATTTTGGAAAAGATTTGATTAGAAGAAAGTCGTGTATTAAACCTATGTTTGGAATGCTAATTCGTCGCACCCACAAAGGAAGGACATGAAAAAGGATCCTACTTTATTTATTTTGGGACACTTGCCTAATTTTTTGTTGGAAGTGGGATCAGACCCTGCATTTTTTATTTTTTTTTGCAAGTTTATATATATTATCAGGCAAATCACCTCAATTCAACTCAACTTATTTAAGCCTTATCTCAATTAAATGGGGGTCAATTACATGAATCCTACTTCTCCAATCAGTTCTATTCAAAGTTTAATAAGATTTCAGTCGTAAGCTATACGTGTCCTTCCTCATCGCTCCTTCTATGGTTATTTAAGGCTTACCTCTAGCTCTTTTTGCTCATTTAATTAACAATAAATTACTTCTTCATACCAGAGCATTCAAAGGCCTCCGTTGCATATGTCCATGCCATCTTAGACGAGTTTGTCGCAACTTATCATGAATAGAGGCAACATCCAGGTTTGCTTTAATTTGTTCATTCTTTATTTTTATTTTTCTAATTTTACCACTAATCCATTGCAATATCATAATTTCAACATATTAAGGTTTTTTTTTTTTTTTTTTTTTAATTTACTTCTTTCAGCCTCATACGTCATTACTGGTCGTATAATCATTCTATAAAAATTTTCTTTGAGTTTTAAAAATATATGTCAATCACACCCTAATTTAAAAATTTTCTTTGAGTTTCCAGAAGCATCCCTCCATTTCTTTTTTGGTAAAGGAAGCATCCCTCCATTCCATCCACCCTAATTTAATTCTTTGTATAATATCATATGCTATTTCTCCTTCTATAGTCATGAGTGAACCTAGGTATCTAAAGTTATCACTTTGTGGTGAATTTCTTTAATCAATGTCTCCACTCTTCGTTCTATTATTATTATTATTTTATTTTATTTTATTTTTTTAATGAAATTGTCCTATTATTACTAAAGTTACACATTATGTACTCTATTTTTATTCTACATGTCTTAAAACCTTTTTATTGTAAGGTTGATTTCCATAAATCTAACTTTGTATTTATCCCAACATTTGTTTCATCCAATAAAAGGAAAATAATAGATGGGATTGAGATCCATGTTTGGCTGCATAGTGTACGTTAGGGCCTCCATGTGCCCATCTCTTGCTTCCCACAATAAGGGGCAAAGATATCATTTCATAGAGAAGAGAAGAGAGATAGACACAAGCATCAGACATGCAGTCCTGTAGCATTCTTTCTCCCGTAACAGTATTTTGTTATTAAGAAAAAGATCATATGACATAAGAGACTACAAATTTGGACAACCTATTTTTCTTGCTAAAATGAAAAGCTTTAATTAGGCGTATTGAAAGCCAAATGCCTCAGCAATATGCGAGAGCCCAGTAACAGGTTGGGCTTGGGCTTGATATAAACCAGAAGTCATGTGGAATAGGCCAACCTCAGTTTGCACTTAAGCTATGCCCAAATCTGATGCACAACCTTGGACCCACTGCTCTTATATTTATTTAAAATTAAAAAAAGAAAAGGAAAAGCCTTTTCTATTCTAAGTTGGGTCATACATCCATGACATCACATTCCATAAGTACCTTCATGCAATATGGTGGTTCAGACGTCCAAGACAGAAACATTGTTGATAACCACATAACGTGCAAGAAAATGCGCACAATATTAATGTTGCTAGTTCTTGAACAAAGCTGAGGGTTTTCTTGAAAAAAAAAAAAAAAACTGAATTTTCACTATTATAATGGGAAAAAAACCCTGCCAGTCCGGTGTTCCCTACATTCAGACAGGTAGTGCAAAAAGATCACATTGCCGCCCACCATGCGGCATACGCTGAAGATGCTTTGGCACACTAATGCAATAGCCATAGGGACAAGCAGAGTTATTTTACCCCTTGTACAACCACAAACTGTTGAAGTTCTTTTGATATGGCTTTTTCTAACAGGATTTTCCTTGTAGGAGTAGAGAAGAAATATCCTCCGAAGAGAGCTTCACAATACTAACATATCATTTCACATGGATAAGGACAATGACAAGAGAAACAATTAAATTTATTTATTTATTAGAGAGGGTTTCCTAGAAAGCTACGCGGCTTTTGTATCAGCATAAGAACCAATGGGAATGCAAGTGGAAGCATCAATGCAAAGAAATTTTCACCTTTCATGTAGGGTAGGGTGGTTATTTTGCCTTCCCATGTGTCTTGGGGCAAGAGCCATGCTGCCTTTTATGTTCTTTTTCCCTTTTATTATTATTATTTAGTACATATCTATTACAGGTAAGGATGTGAATTTGAAATCAAAATCAAAATCGAACCAAGCTGTTTATACCAAAACCATGAAACCATTTAATAAGTGATTCGGTTTTGATTTTAAAATTGAAACCGTTTAATAAATGATTCGATTTTGGTTTTAACATTTAAACTGTTGGCAAACCGTTTAAGTAAACTCTTAAACTGATTAAGATATAATAGTAACTTTAGGACATTCACTATTAAGTTTATATAACAATAAACAATTCCAATCAATGTTAAAATTTACATTAATTTCCCCAAAAATTTTAAAGGTAAAGAAGTATTTGGAAAAAAAAATAGAAAACATAAGAAAACCGTTTAAACCGAAACTTTTTATAAATGGTTTCGATCTCAATATATGTAGATTGTTAAATAATTTGATTTTAGTTTCACCTAAAAAATCTTGCACTGACCGAATCAAATTAAACCATTTACATAAAATTAAAAAAAAAAAAAAAATTCGATCAACACCCTTAATTACAGGACTATAATAACTTGCAGGGCAACGTCCATCTCTGCACTGGTCTAGACTCTAGAGCCTCTCCCTGCACAGCAGCGGCATCCACCAGAGAAAGGGGCTACTGACAGAAACTTGGATATTTGACTCATTTTTACTCACTTTTATTCATTTCTCACTTATTTTATAGATACCAATTTTATTTTATTCACTCCATATCTAACTAAACAGGGTCCAATGAATTACCAACAAGCCCAAACTTGTACTTTCGAAACCCTGTTCGGCCCATGAAGCAAACATAAAAAAATCACTAAGACAACCCCTCTCATTTTTAATCAAATATATCCTAAATACTCTCTTTCTGATCATAAGAGGATCAGAAAATGAGAGAGAGAGAGAGAGAGAGAGAGAGGATTGAAGAACAACAGTCCTTGTCTTATGAAAAAAAATGAAAAAACTATATATATTATTGGAAATTAGGAACATCAAAATTTTTGGTTACTGCTCGTCTTACAAAGGTACATCAGCAATTCTCATGCCTAATTTTCTATGGCCTATGGTATAAATATGTATACGATTAAGGTTGACTAACGCACATCACAGAATGAAACAGGCTCCCAATGGTGTTTTTTTTGCCCCTTTCACTTCTCCTTAAGCTTACAAGAAGAAGTACATGAATTTGAAAATTACCAAGGTTGATGGTCATCTTCAGAAGTCTTTGGTGGAGCAGGTTTCCAGCCAGGCTTCTCATCCCAGTACATGTCATAATATATGTGTCCAGGAATATGGTTTTCCACACAGCACCATATCCCCGTGTACCTTTTCACACGTTCTCTGAACTTTTTCTCTCTTGTCTGATCATATAATTGAGACACTTTGCATTGTTAGACAATATATAACCAATGAAGTTATGATAAAGCTCTATTTGTTTCGATGTAAAATGAAGTCAAGAAAAAAGAAAAAAAAAGAAGAAAGCAGGGAGAATATTACACTTCCCAAAGACACTATTTTACTGATTTTGGCATACAAACAGTGAGCCAACTCCAGAACTTATGCATCTATTTTCATTTCCTCTGAAACAAACTCTATAGTTAGATATTTTACATTCTTTTATTTATGTTGACCAGTTTCTTTGAAAGAAATGGGGCCCAGAGAGATAATCAAAAGGAAAAGAGAAATTACCTTGTCAGCAAAACCTTGGAAGGCATCTTGCATGGATGAGAATTGAATAATTTTAATATCCTTGAATGAGGAGAATACTGTTTTCAACTGTCAAAAATAAAATCACGAGGTTAGAGCAGAAGGGGAAATAGTCCTCTAGGTTTAGAATTTAAAAAAAATAGAGGATGTTCTCAAAATTAATATTTCACCTCTAACACAGTTTATGATTTAGATCTACTGACACGAGAGTTTCTAGATTAACAATCCTAACTAAGATGCTGCTATAGGGACTTAAAATAAATGGGAGTCGGATATCAATCAAGGCCACACAGATGTTGGGCTGTTGGGCAAACCTCTATATTACCCATGGAAGATCACATGTATTGACACTGTCAACCCTTAATAAGACCAGTGACAAACCCAGAACCTAGAACCAGTACCTGCCAAGTAGAAGAGAGAAGGAGAGAGAAGATGGATGGAGAAAGTATGCTGAACCACGATAGACTCAGTTTCTATGCTATTGTGGTCTCCCAACCCTTATTTATAATACTTGCTATAACAAGTAGACTCTAAGGCTTCGTTTGGTATCGTTCTAAAAAATGTTTCTGGAGTTTTTTCGTTCTATTGGAACGAAAAAACAGAATCTTCTGTTTGGTGCACTTATGGTCCGTTTTTGTTTTTTTGGAACAAAAAGTGAAAAAAAAAACTGAAAAAACGAGATTGGACGGAACTCCAAATGGAGTTCCGTCTTCCCAGTTTCGTTCCATTTTACAAAAAAAAAAAAAAAAA
>NC_056561.1:18349887-18490462 GCF_013358625.1 Macadamia integrifolia | reverse complement strand
AAAAAAAAAAAAAAAAAAAAGTTCCCGATAAAAATCTGAAATTTTGAAACACCATTTTTTCGTTTAAAAACTGCATTTTAACACAGAAACTGAAATTTTCGTTTTTGACACGAAACGGCGTTTCTGGAACAGAAACGATACCAAACGGAGAGTAAGAAGGAAACTTACTTAGAATACGTGACTCTAGTTACAAGCTAAAAAAGAAACTATAACAGGAAATTGAAACAAACACATCACAATAGGGACACTCCCCTTATCATGAGTAGTGTTCAACACTCACCCTCAAGCTGAAGTATATATATATATATATATATATAAAGGCTCCAGCTTGGAACGGCAAGAACAAACATTAAAAGCTCTACTAGTCTTAAACATATATAGCAGTCGTAGACACCGGTGAGTTCAGAGAACTTCATCCTTGTACCAATATCAACTCAAACACACCAATTATCAACAGCAAAAGTAGAGAAAAATCTTCGTTTCGAATAAATCCAGATAGCAACGAACAAAATAAGTGGTAGAAAACACCAACCACAATCCAAAATACCATAGTAGCAACAATAACATAGTGTTGTAAATTGTGTATAAGGGTAGAATTGTCTTATAGGGGTATCTCTGTCTTTTACTCAATTCTAGAATATTCCACTCCACATTATAATTAAAGGAGGCTTGTGTCCCATATGAAACGGGTCATTATTTCATTCAACATGGTATCAGAGCCTTAGATCCAAACCCTAAGGGCTCCCATCTCTCTCTCTGGATTTTCGTGCCCAACGCCTCCCTCCCTCCATCTTCTCTCTCTCTCACCTCTTTTCCTATCAGCTCCCTCTCGTGGTGGTAGTCTCTTAAACCACCAAGAGAGGCCTTTAGTCTGTTCACCTTTACTCTTGGGCTCTCATATCTCTCTTCTCTAATGATTTGAGAGACCCAATTTCCACCATCTATCGATTTTCTGGATTTCCACACCATGGTCAACATTTTTTATCAAGGTTGTTCTTCCTTGTATGATGCAACAATCAACTTGAAGATGACTCCATTTGGTGCTACTTCTCTCAGTGTGGTATGTATTAGCCACGTTATCATCTCAGGACTATGTTCCAGAGCTATACCCAAAATCGATTTTTCAAGGTTTTACCTCTTTATTGATTTTTGGAGTTTCAGAGTTATTCTTTGCTTTTGGTGCCTTTGCTACTTGCAGTGGGCGCATTCCAGACATTCTTCATCACTGCAATTTCTTTGAGTGGTAATCATGTTAGATATTTCGACTGCAACCACAGGTTGTGGTGATGGAAACCTTATTAGTTCTTCTCAACATTCCCTATGTGTGCTATTAAGCTTGATGGCACCAACTAGGTCGCGTTCGTGCAACATATCTATGAAATCTCATGGTCTCAATGGGTATCTCACAGGGACTATTACAAAGCCCGCTGATATAGGATCGAATGTCAACAAGTGGGAGTGTGAGAATTCCTTGTTTATGGCTTTTCTTATCAATTCGATGCAGCCATAGATTTCTCGTGGTTATCTCCTTCTTGATTCTGCTACTAGGGTATGGAAAGCTGCCTAGGATACTTATTCCTAGGTTGGGAATGATGCGCAGGTTTTCGAGCTTCACAAAAAGATACATGATCTCAAACAGGGGGAACTGACTCTTTCACAATACTACTCTGAGCTAAGGTATTTGTTGCAAGAGTTGGACTTCTATGAGGAGTTTCAGCCTACTACACCTGGTGATGTTGTCAAATTCTGGAAGAGGGAAGACAAGATTCGAGTTTATGACTTCATGGAAGGACTCAACGTTACATCTGATCAGATCTGTGTCCATATCCTGAGTCGTGATCCTTTTCCCACTTTAGAGCAGTCCTATGCTCTGGTTCAGCTTGAAGATAGCTGCTGAATCAATATGCTTCCACAATAAAGCCCCACTTCAGAGAGATCAGCTCTTGCCTCTGGTGCTCAGGTTCCCAGTGACACACCATGGGCTGGTGGTTCCTCTACCAAATCCCCTGTGAAATACTACTATTGTGGTAAGCAACGCCATACCAAAGAACACTCTTGGGAACTTCATGGGCGCCCTGTTGATGCTTTTGGTAAGGGTCGTGGTAAAGGACGTGGCAACTCAAATACTAACCAGGACAACCACACTGATGTATCTGACTCAGCATCGCCTGCTTCCCTCTCTTCTGAAGAACTACTTGCATTCCGACGTCTTTTGACTAGAATGGAGTCTCCTCAACTTGCATTTGCGACTACTGCTTCCACTGTGGCCTCTGACCCTTCTAGCTCAGGTATTCCTTTTTACGGTCATAGTCCCTCTGACTCCTCCTAGTAGATCATTGACTCCAGGGCGTCAGATCATATGACAGGTTCTCCGTGCTTTGGTAAAGGCATAGCTCGTTTAGCAAATAGAATTCATTCATCTATCTCTAGAAAGGGTTCTGTTTGTTGCTCTCCTACTTTATCACTCTCCTCATTTTTACATGTTCCTCTTTTCCACTAACTTGCTGTCCACTAGTAGCATTATCTCCAATCTCAATTGCAAAGTCACATTTTTCCCTGATCATTGTGTTTTTCAGGATTTAGTGACAGGGGCAATGATTAGCTTTGGTAAAGTGCATGGTGGTCTGCACCTAATGGATGAAGGATCTTCCTCAATCTCTGGTCAGGCTCTTTAGACTTCCTCATCGTCTCCTTCTGAGCTACTACATTGGCATCGACGTTTGGGACGTCCCCCTTTAGGAACTCTAGCTAAGGTTTTTCCATCTTTTAAAAGTTTTAATTCGAGTGATTTCTTTTATGAGGCATGTGTTTTGGCCAACCAAACTCGGATAAACTATTTTGTTTCTAGTAATAGAAATGCCACTTTATTTTCTCTAGTGCATTCTGATATCTTGGGTCCTTCTCATACTGTGTCTGTCAATGTATTTAGATAATTTGTAACTTTTATTGATTGTCATTCACGAACTACATGGGTTCATTTGATGCACCATAAAGGAGAGGTCTTCTAGTGTTTTCAGAATTTCCACTGCATGGTGTAAACTCAATATGAGGCCACCATTAAAGTTCTCCAGAGTGAAAATGGCGGTAAATATTTTGAGGGCTCCTTCCAGACATACCTTGCTTCTCATGGGATGTAAATCAGACCAACAATGTTGCCACCCCTGCTTAAAATGGTGTCGCAGAATAAAAAAATCGGCACCTGTCTGAAGTAGCAAGGTCCCTTATGTTCGAGATTATGTCCCCACTCAATATTAGAGTGATGCAATTCTCACAACTACCTTTTTTATCAGCCAAATGCCCTCTTGGGTACTTGGATTTTGTTGTTTTTTGGATGTCCTTCAGGGTTGTACGGCCTATCTTATTCCTCCAAAGGTCTTCAGGTGTGCGTGTTATGCTCGAGATCATCGTTTTCATGGGAAGTTTGAACCTCGTGGTCTTCGGTGTATTTTCTTGGGATACTCTGCTTCATAGAAGGGCTACGTTGTCACCATCCTCCTTCCCAGCGTTGGTTTGTTACTATGGACATTGTGTTTAACGAGTCTGCCTCGTACTACCCTATGCCACCTCTTAAGGGGGAGCCTTCTTCCACACTTGAAGCATTGGAAGATGTGCATTGGAAGATGTGTCGCCTCCTTCGGCTAGTCCCATTGTTGCCACTTCACCCGTTGCCGCAGTTCTTGTCTTTCTAGGCTTCTCAAATTCCCTAGTTAAGGGGGGAGACTAATCTAGAGACATGGGTTTATGTTCGAAGGAACTACTCCACCACGCCAATTGACGGCCTCTAACACAGATCAACTCCTTTGGAAACTAGTAACCTTCTTCCCTCCTCTAGTGTTGATTCCCTTGATAACAATACTACTAATCTTGATATACCCATTACTGCCCGCAAGGGTATTTGATCATGTACTTTGCATCCCATTGCTAAGTTGTGTTTTATGACTTTCTCCCTCCGATTCTAGGTTTGTGTCTTCTTTATCATCTGTCGATATACCCCAGACTTGGAAGGAAGCCATTGCAGAGTCATAGTGGAAGGCAGCTATGTTTGAGGAGATGCAAGCCTTGAAAAGAATGAAACATGGGAGCTGATCCGCCTTATTGCACAGAAGAAGACAATTGGATGCAAATGGGTCTTCACTGTTAAGCAGAGGGCTGATGGTGTAGTGGACCACTATAAAGCCAGGCTGGTTGCCAAGGGCTTTACCCAGACTTATGAGATAGATTACCAGGAGACCTTCACACTAGTAGCAAAAATAAACACTATCCACATCATCTTGTCCTGTGTAGTCAACCTGAATTGGGATCTTCAGCAACTTGATGTGAAGAATGCATTTTGGCACAGGGAACTAGAGGAGGAGGTTTGCATGGACATTCCCCCTGGGTTGCATGCTCTAATACTCAAGGGAAAGTATGTAGTGTAGCATGCTCTATACGGGCCAAAGTAGTCACCTTGTGTATTATTCGCTTCCAAAAAGCCATGGTTAGTGCTGGTTACTCTCAGAGCTATGCTCACCAAAAATTGTTCAACAAGCGAATAGGTGGAAAGATTACTATGTCGATTGTATACGTCGATGACATCCTCGCCATAGGTGATAATATTGATGAATGTTCTCGCCTCAAGTTATATTTGGGCAAGGAATTTGAGATCAAGGATCTTGGACAGCTTCGTTACTTCCTCAGCATTGAAGTTTCCTGATCCTCTAGTGGCATCTACCTCTCTCAACGAAATTATGTTCTGGATCTTCTCTCTGTGATGGGATGCAAACCTGCCGACATTCCAATTGATGCCAATTACCATCTTGTTAACAAAGGCAGTGATCCTATTGATAAGAGGCAGTTCCGGAGGTTAGTTGGGAGGTTGATTTCTCTCTCCCATAATCGTGCTGACATTGCTTATAGTGTCAACATGGTCAGTTAGTACATGTATGATCCTCACTTTACACACATGAAGTTGTATCGCGTATTCTCCATGATAAAGTTTTCTTGCAGTCATGGTATTCTCCTCTCTCCTCTCTCCTCATGGTCATCTTCAAGTTAAAGCCTTTACCGATGTGGATTGGGAAGGATCTCATGATGACCGCAGGTTTATCTATGGCTATGATAACTTTGTGAGAGGTAATATTGTTACTTGCCGGAGTAAAAAGCAAGCTGGTGTTTCTCGGTCCAATGCTGAAGCGGAGTTCCGGGCCATGGCTCATGGTGTGTGTGAAATTCTATGGCTTAAGGGCGTTCTTACTTATTTGGCCATTCATGTCACTCTTCCTATGAAGCTCTTCTGCGACAGTAAATCTGCCATCAGTATTTCCCACAACCTCGACCAGCATGATAGGATGAAACATGTGGAGATCGATTGTCACTTCATAAAGGAAAAGCTGGATTTGGGTCTCATCTGTGTGCCTTTTGTTCTTAGTAATGAACAATTGGATGATGTTTCTACTAAAGGTTTAATTGTTTAAGTAGTAAAGTTTTTCATCCGGTTATCTGCAAGTTGGGCATGTGCAATATCTAAGGGTGGAATTTTCTTATAAGGGTATTTCTATCTTGTATTCAATTCTAGTTTTCCACTCCACATTATAAATAAAGGAGGCATGTGTCCTATATGACATAAGTCATTATTCTATTCAACACATAATAATACCTTCTCAAAGAAGGCAAGTAGGAAGTAGTAATCTTCACAAAGAAGACAGATAAAACCGTAGCATGCAACAACTACATCATAAGCCTTTCTCAAGGAAGGAATATAGTAAACTTCATAGAGAAGACAAATAAAAGTACAAATATTAATGTACTTATGAGCCCCAAATAGAGGTCACATATAAAATTGCAGCATATGTAGCTGCAAACCAAGTAAAAGTGCAATATAGGTTACTGTGAACCAAGTAGTAGCATTAGGTTGGTAGATACCAAATAACTCAGCATAAGGTTGCTGGGAACTAGACAACATAAGGTTGTTGTGAACCAGATAACATGAGTTTATTGTGAACCAAACAGCATAAGATTATTGTGGACCACTGATAAATTTTTTTTTTGTTTTGATGATTTAAAAAATTCATTACCAAAGCAGAAGAAAATATACAGCCCCTAAAGAGGGGAGGGGGAGGGGAGAGAAAAAGCAAAAACCTACACTCAAGTGGAGGGCCTATTCCTGATGATGAAACTAGAGAACTCCCAGGAATTTACAATACGGAAGTTTCTAGGGGAGGGGCTACAAGTGGAAGAGAGACAAGAAATATTGGCCTTGACATCAAAGGAGATGGAGTCCCAAATTTTATCCAAAGAGCGAGAGTTGGAGTTCCATTTCCTATGATTTATTTTCATCCAAATCTGATTTATGGTTGCACAGAGGCGAGCTTTCCTGCAGAATCAGAAATAGATTTTCCTTGAAAAGTCATATCAACCCAAATCCATTCTCGAGGAGGATTCTACTGTTGGATGGCCAACACTTGCCAAGGATCCCTTTCCAAATGGAAGTTGAGACAATATAGGCAAAGAAGAGATGCTCCACACTTTCAGTTTCCATGCCGCAAAATGTACACATAGGGTCCACTGGGATACCTCTGAGAATGAGGAATGAGTGATTGGGCAAGGAATTTCTCAATCCTCTCCAAGCCCTGAAGCTTTGGCGGGGGATGTGGTCCTTGAACCATATGAGATTGTGCCAAGGGAAGGGCTGACCATGATTTCTAACAAACTCCCTAGCAGCCTTTGAAGAGAAGAGCTTAGAGGAAGGCAACCAAAGAATAGAGTCTTGTTTATGCCTTTGCGAATCCAAGATGACCGGCAAGGACAAATGACATCGAGTTGGGGAATGGATTGAGTTGGGTTGGCCCAATTTCCAGAGGATAAAATATCAGCTACAAGTGCTTGCTTGGACAAATCGGAGCTGTAAATTGTTCTGGCACTTATGATATGATATAGAATTCCTCTGGATGTCAGGGGTCAAGCAAAAGGGAAGTGTTAGCCCCATCACCAAGCTGGGTGGAGATGGCTATAGAGATGGAGGGATGAATGGCAATGATGTTTCTCCAAATCCAACAAGCATCTAGATGGCATTTCACTGCCCAAAAATAATCAAAACGAAGAAGGGTCTTGTAGATCTAGTCAACCCAAATGCTCTTCTTTTTGGAGACAATTTTCCAAGCAAGCTTGATGATACCCGCCGAGTTAACATCCTTGATTCGTCTCAATCCTAAGCCCCCTTCCGCTTTAGGGAGATAGACCACAGCCCAACTGACAATATGGAGAAGCCTCGAGCAATCACATCCTTCCCAAAGGAAAGAGGCAAACATGGATTCAAGTTTGGTGATGATGGACTCTGGAAACCCATAAATGCCCGACCAAAAGATGTAGTAAGCTTGGAGGACAGATTTGATAAGCTCTAGGCACCCTGCAAAGGAGAGAAGCTTTCCTTTCCATAGTTGGAGATGTTTCTTGATGAGGTCAAGCATAGGAATACAATGATGAAATGAAAGTCTGGCAGGAATGAGAGGCAACCCAAGATACTTAACCAGAAGGAGGCTCAAAGAGAATCCGGTTTGCTAAAAAAGGAAGGATTTGGAGGAGTCAAGGATCCCAACCAAGAAGATGAGAGACTTTGAAGGGTTAACGCGGGCAGCCCAGACATAGTGGCAATTTGGTTCAAGCAGAGCATGATGGCTTCAAGAGAGGAGGGATCTGCTTGGAGAATATCATCAAGTCATCTGCAAAGGCAAGGTGAGTCAAGTTGACAACCTTGCACTTAGGGATAGGAGAGATAAGGTGTTGATTAGTAGCCACTTGAAGGCTTCTAGATAGAGCTTCCATGGCTAGGAAAAAAATGTATGGGGATAGCGGGCAGCCCTGTTTAATTCCCACAGAAGAGGAGAAATATGCAGCCGGGCTACCCTTCACTAAGACATAAAAGCGGGGAGAAGCAATGCAGTGATGAACCCAATTGGAGAAGGTTGGTGGGAAACTCATATTGTTAAGGACCGAGATGATATAATCCCATCTCATAAATTGATTGTTGCTGAATACCACAAATAACTAACTTCATAGATAAAAATTTTAGCCGAGGACATAAGCACATGACATGAACAGAATAGTAATAATCTTCAGCTAATGACTTGAGCGAATGATAATTATAAGCTGCAATCTCCCCCTCACATGTAGCATTACACGTGGACCCATAATATAGAAGATGCAATAGAGAATAATCCACCATGATATGGTAGCAATAACCAACATCCCGAAGGATGAACATCACATAAATCCCATAATCAAGAGCAACCACTAATATGTCCCAATAAAATAATCTCTTACCTACCTCTCATGGTACAAACAACATACCAGATAGGCTAGATTTAAACAAATCTAAACAAATAATATCCAATAATAGCAATAACAACCATCATTCTATGCAAGCACCAATTATCAAAAAATTGCAACCCCAAACTGATATGATCTAGGGGTCACCAAAGCAATAAAATTGCAAATATATAAGACCATGGTAATTCTGTAAATAATTCATGCAATTCTAGGTTCGAAAACCCTATTTGGGCTTGCTATGTGCCCACCCATATATTAGAGCTGATTTGGGAGTTGTCCCGATCAATTACAAGCTCCAAGAAAGTAGTTTGAGGTAGTATGACCTTGTCCAAAGGAGGCCTGAGGATGACCCAGTAAAGAGGAGTGATCTAATTCTCATTGAAGGGGCTAAAAGAGCTAAAGGCAGGCCTCAAATGACCATAGGAGAAATAGTGAGGAAAAACATGCAGTGTTTTAATCTTGTCCCAATTGTGACCTCTGATAGGGCTGATTCGAGGGCAAGGATCCACGTAGCCAACCCCATTTAGCCGAGGCAAGGACAAATCTGGACTTTTATATAATCTATAAAACAGAAACAAACAATGAATTAGGAGGGGCTTTATAGTAAATAATCAAGGTAAGGGGACCAACTTTAAGTAGAGGAAAAATCTATTTAAAGAAAAAAAAAAAAAAAGGGAGGCAACATCGTGAAAGTGAAAAAGGGGTAATCCTGGAACGGAATTAAAATAAGGACAACATAGAATAAGGGACAAACTGGGGTTTAATAATGGAAAGTGAGATAAACAAAGCATATCGTGATTGTCTAGGAACCATAGAAAACAGGGGAAAAAGAGGGGTGGTGTAGGGGTGGAAACCTCACAGGAGGTATTCTTCTTCTCCCTTATTACAAGAAAAGGGAAGAAGAATTCTTCTTCCTCACAAAACAAGCATAGAGGAACCCATCAATGACAAAACCAGTGGTGAACATTGATTGTTTCCTACCTTAAGACGCAGCCAGAAAAACCAGCAGAGGAATAGGGGAATCGATTCAGCAGTGGATATTCTAACACAAAACCAGCAGCAACCAGAAGAAAATCCTAGTGATGCAGCATTGAAGACATACGCAAGGAGGAAGAAGAGACTCCAGCATCCCATCGAGTAGATATGGAGAGGGTGCACAGCAGCCCACGATTTTGTTATTTGGAGGATATTTTTTCTTTCATCAGTTTTGGGTTAGTTAGTTTAGGGGCAATTTAAGTTGTCTTATTTGTGTCTTATTCTTAGGATACAAGTTACTTTTTAGTTAACTTTTCAGTTAACTTTTCAGTTCTTTCCATATTAAACTTTGTATTGAGGGACTCGATTAGGAGGTTCCCTTATTTGAAAATCTTCAAATTGTTAGGATGTGATTCCCCCCTATTATCACTATAAATAAAGCATGGAGGCTCCCATAAGCTCCATGATTTTGACTACACAATTGATGGCTGCTGCTATTGTCTTCTCCATGAAGAAATGGTGTGTGTTTGACCGCAGTTGAAAGGTTGTTGTCCGATCTGGCGACTCAGTGCTGTGTGAAGCCCAAGAGGATCTATTCTCTATTGTTGTCTTCTTCTTATATCATCATTCAAGTTGTTATTTCTGCGTCAACCATACAGGTATTTGACTCCTAGTCTTCTCTCAGTTCTGCCCAGGAATTCCAGAATTACTTGTGCTCCAATCCATCTCTCCGGAGCAACCCAGTCATCCCCTAGGGCTGTCCGATCGAACCTTTCCCTCACCTAGGGTGTTGCCTGATCCAATTTTCAAGTATTTCTGACCTGTGATTAGTGACATATAGGAAATCTCCAACATTCTGTCTTTTAGTGAATCATCAAGCCTAGAACCGAGATCAATAGAGTAATTCTGTTTTCTATTGTTTCAACCTTTCAGGTGATGCTTCTTCATATCTTATGATCTGTTTAAACCCCTATTTCAGTACCTGATATACCCCTTTCCATACTTGTCCTTACTCTGGCTCTTGAACCCTAAGTAATGAAATCGATACCCAGATTTCTTGTGCTGATTTCAGTCCTCGTTTGATTTTTTTTTGAACTATTTGGTGCTTTAATTTTAGGTGTTCTTTGATAGTATCCTGCAGCTTGGGATTAGGTTAACTTTTCAATTCTAGTTCTACTTACAAGGCGAAAAATCGCAACCAGTAATACTAGCAATTGAGTCCCCAGAAAATACCAGTAAATCGCAAACTAACCAATACAACCCCCTAGCGGGCGACAGGTGAACTTCAATGAAAATAGTGGAACACCAGAAATACAAGAATCGACATCAACTTTCGATCAAAAGCAACCAGCAGCAGACCACAACACAGCAGGATTCGATTAGGTCATCAATAATAACAGCAGCAACTGAAGCAAATCAACGATCAATTCAGCAGTAGAAATAGCAGCAGGTATGATCTTCATACAAATCAATCTCCTATCAACTTTCACAAATAGGAATGGCCAGCATATATGGCTGTACACCACAAACCAGAACCTTGAATGAATCTCAAAACAGATACTGGTTACAGCTCTGATACCATGTGACAAACCCAGAACCTGGAACCAGTAACTACCAAGTAGAAGAGAGAGAGAGAGAAACGGTGGAAGGCGAAAGTATGCTGAACCACGATAGACTCAGCTTGTGCACTATCATGGTCTCCCAACCTTTATTTATAACACTTGCTATTACAACTACACTCTAGGTAGGAATCCTACTTGAGCACACAACTCTAATCACAAGCTAAAAGGAAACTAAAATAGGAAACTGAAACAAACACATCATGATAGGGACGCCCCACCTATCGTGAATAGTCTTTAACGAGACCCAAAACTTAAATTGTAGCTTTGGTTCGTAAAATGGTGAAAGGGGGATGAGGTTTTTCTTCCATGCCTAATGAAAAGGTCCTCTAGAAATGGCTTGAATTGATAGCCATTACTCTCACATTTAGGAGAAATATTTTAGGGGTAAAGGAAGCATATAATGTGAAGAGGAAAGGTGAACCTTTTGATTGGCTTTAGAGTGTATTTGGGGAACTACTATTAAGTTTACAACAAAAGTGGGTTTATTAATTCTGAAAAAAAAAGGTGGTTAACAAGGTGTCAGGAGGAAAAATGTCCCACTAGTTACAGCCATCTAAACAACCATCATGTTGACAAATATCACACTTCGAAAGGGAAAATCCATCAGTCTTCCTGACAGTGATTACAACATAAGCAAGATAAACAAGCTCCACCTAGGAATTTGCCTACATTGAAAAGACATCCAAATGATAGGTGTCAAACTTCAACTTATGCAAGAAAGAAATCCTAATGAAAGGTCAAAGACTCCAACTTATGCAAGCTCTTGGAGCATGACGAAGTGGAGAAAAGTAGCAGAAAGAAGTGAATTTGATGTAGTGCTTTCCATGGAACACGATCTAGACACTTAGCACCACAAACAAATAAACATAAGCAAACAGTAAGATCATCTAACATGAGCATATAAATATTATATGAATAGACTGATCTAGTAACTGAAATGGCACAATTTTAGCATAAGTTAGAGTACCAATTCTTCACTACTATGCTTTGGAAATCTGAGAACTCCTGGTTGACTTGTCTCATTAGTTATATGACAACCTTGGCTTCCCTCCTGACAAAGCTGAACATCAAGCCATGACTCCTTGACCTAAAAGACAGAATCATAAGGAATCAATAAAAAGGCTTTCCCAATAAATCAAGAACCAGAAAATGGTGACTTCCTCTGATTTTAAGTGAGGGCTTTATTACCTGTTCAGGTAGTAAAGGATTGTCCAAGAAAGAATACTCTCTAAAATCAATCCGTGGGCCAAATTTCACTTCTGGCAGATCCATTAGCATGACATCCACCTGCAATGCAACATCTCTTCCTTAATCCTTTGTCCTCTCAATTATCAGCTAATGATGCATGAGGCACAGCAACCAGGTCTACTATGGTCAACATGGAAGATGAGTGAATATCTGATGTTACAGTAGACAAAAAAATGAACTACCAAGAGAGGGAACCATTTCAAGAAGCTAAGAGTTTTCTGCAATTCTATCATATTATTTACTCCCAATTGCATGATCATGCATGATTTTTTTTTTGGCTAAAAATGGATATCTAAGCCTTCGGCTTGACTAGTCCCGTGAGTCCATTTTGACCCCACAACCGCATGGACCTGGTCATACCAGGGTTGAATGAGAACCATTCAACTTTCACCGAAAGCAGTGACGAGCACTAAACATCCCCGTATGAGTGGCCCCAAGGAGGTAAGAAGAGTCAAACTCAAAACCACACGCTTCTTGAGGCGAAGGTCCCTTGCCAACTCGGCTACCCCCTTGGGGTTGATCAAGCATAATTTAATTCAACGAAATATGAAGAAACTTAACTGATGGGAATACATCAAAGAAATTACTGAATCACATGAAACTAATAAAAAAATCCTAATAATCATTTCCTAAACAGAAGTACCGCAAATACATGATCCAAAGGGCAGAGAAAAGGTTGTCTTGTCATAGTCCCCGGTAAAACTCCAGGATGAGGAAACCATAGTCTATCCAACCTGCACCATAGTGGAGGCATCACCTAAAAATAAAAGAAAAAAGAGAAAATGAAAAATGTTAAAAGATCAGAATATGGACAGTTAACTACATATCAGAAATAATTCGATCAATTTTTTTCAATTTTAGAGAGAATCAGAAGATTGCATATGAAATGAGTTATTTCATATTGCCACATTTAGGTTGGCCTAATAGAAAATGACCTTTGGCTCTCATTTGTATATTACTTCATTCATGAAGAAAAATATATAACAAAATAAATCTCAAATTATGCAAATGCAGCAAAACTGTGATGGCGCCTTGAACAATGGTGCAGCATCTTATCGTGGCTTGATCCGTGACTCTAAAGAAGATCCCATTTTTTCATATGCAGGAGGAAGTGCGGATCTATGAGTCCTTACTATGAAGCTTTTTGCAATTTACAGGGGAATTTCCCTGTGCATAGAAAAGGGGCTGTTATGTTTCAATTCAGTCTGATTCTATGCTCGCTGTAGATATCTTAACTGGGAAAATCGTTGGCCCTTGGAGTGTTCGAGCTTTGAAGAGTAGTATTCCCATCTTGGTGACATCATTAGTACGTACAGAGTTCATTCATGTATGGAGGGAAGTAAACCAGCCAGCAGACTACATGGCTTCTTTCCCTACAGAAACGGCTGAAGATTCCATCCCATGGAATTCCCCCCAACCTGCTTGTTCTTGTGGAAGGAGATAGGGAATGCACTGTTTATTAGAAAATGTAATCTGTTTGGCCCGTTGTTGCTGATTGATTGCTTTGTTTATTGTGGTGGGGCTGTCCCCCATTGGGTTAGGGGTCCCTTTCTCTCCTTTATACATGTCTAGATTGGGGGTTTTAGGCCTTCCTTATTCTGTATATTCTTTCTTTCTTTATTCTATAGAATTCACACTACTTATCCAAAAAAATAAATCCAATCAAAATTGCTTTAATACAAACACATGGAAAAATAAATAGTTTAAGATAAATTCTCACAGAACCAACAGAATATGCCAATACTCACCAGTGTACGGTTCAGTAAAGAAGCAATAGCAAGTGCACTCCTTATTTCCTTTATCTGAACAAATAATTTCCAACATAAGTAATGAAGCATCACATAAGTATTAAATCATATTGCATGCAACAAGGCAGGTTTCATACTTGGTAATTAATTAGAGAAAAGTGTGATTCAATGTTGTGCTCTCCATCAAGCAATAGGCTCTTTGGGATAGAAGGTTTAAATGACAAGAAACCTCCTGCATAAGTTCCCTGAACATGTTAAGTTTCCATCACCTCAGCATCTTCGAGACAACCAATCCGAAGTCAACAACCAAATACAGGATGAAAATTTTATATAATTTAACATGGAAATAGTAGCAAAAGAAAGAAGGCAGTCATAATTTCCACATTTACAGGTAATGGCAATCATAATTTATAAACGTAATGTGAAGTTGAAAATAAGATTCAGAAATATGAAAAATAGGAGTTGCTTCATTGCAAAGAAAGTAAGAGATGGGAAGAAAGAGAGAACTCAGTCACCATCATCATCTGATAATTCATCAGACTAACCTGGAAGTTGGGAATGGGAAAGTTTGAGGATGATCCGGGGTCAGCAACATGGACATTTTCATCTCAAACATAAAAATTCAATGGGATATCTATACACCTAACAAATTTTAATTTCTAAGAGAACAGAAATCCAGTGGGTTATCTAGTCCAGCTACACCCATCAAAAACCTTGAACGACCTGGATGTGGTTCACCAGACCCTGATGAATCTCCATGTGGACTCTACTTAATAATTGCTTTACTCAACAGAGTCCTTAATTTAAACATTCTGCAGATCTTTGTAGAATTTCAATTCCTGTCTGCTATAACTTCAAAAAGCCAATGCACGAATTTTGTTCACGACTTCTTACAATGCACATACTTCATACATTTTTTAACAGATATTTCACATCAATAACAGCTTCCTTTAATTAAGAGAGAGAGTGAATGCTAAAAATTGTGCCTAACTCAGTTTCTAAACATAATTGGCATGCAATAGCATAGCGAGCAACCAGAGTACGATGAAAGCTCATATTCATGTAGTTTGAAAGGGTAAAGTACACATTTTCATTGCTTTTTTCAAATTTGTCAAGATTATTCAGTTAAGGAACTCTTTGAGCATAAGTGGTTAAGGAGGCATAGGTGATAAGGTGGTCACCCTGGACTGGCACCTTGGTCGCTTAGCGATGCCTTGTTGGTGTCGCCTTTATTACTACCTCCATCACCTTGGTCGCTTGGTCGCTTGGTCGCCTTGATAACTATGCAAGGAGAAATGACCAACAATTACTTTCTAGCTGCACATCAGCCTGTTAGGAAACCAGGTTCGAGATTAACTGGCTCAACAAGGGGTAAACCCATGTAATAAACTGAATAAGAACAAATGGACTTGTGCTGCAGGCATTTAATAATTCGTTGTCTCCGGAAATCAGTTGTTCCCTGTCTTTCCCTTAAAAATGAATTGCATCAGGCTGGTAGATGTGTGAGATCAACCTATTTTCATGAACAGGTGATGGTATAAGCTGCCCAACTGTCTAGGCAGGGTGAGGTACAATAAATATGGTTCAGTAATTGATAGGATAATCATGATAGTCACTCATTGGCCATGAAGTTCAAATTCTTCAAGCAAAGCACAAAGATATCATAAGATAGAAGAAACAACTAATTAGTCTTAACATCTCACCATGATCTGGAATTTATTTTCTTTTCTTTTCGATCTCCCTAAGACTCCGCATCTTTCAAAGAAACGCATTTTACAGAAATTGTCTTAAAAGCGAAAAAAAATTGTAAAGGTAATTAGGAATAGAAAAAACAAATCTATTTACTGAAATGTGATATAAAATTTGGAAACTTCAAATTTAATTTTATGGATGTAATACACCCCCCCCCCAGAAAAAAAAAAGGAAAAAAAAAAAAGAAAGAAAAGAAAAGAAAAGATGTGATACAGAATAATATCACAAATTGACTTTCCAGCAAAAAAAAAAATGATTGAAACAAATGAAGACTAAAGCAATAAAGAAATTGAGGAAATGTCCAATTGATGCATGTTTGATCTCTCCCCAGGTTTAATACAAGTAATATAAATTTGGATAAAGATGGAACAATATATCACATAGTATTGCGTAAACTGGAAGATTGAGACATGAGAAATGGGGATTTTAGCACATGGAAATTGAACATACTGAGCCATGTAGTAAAGAAGAGCAATTGGAGATTATTCCATCTTGCTAGTGGCAAAAGAAATTCGGTATTGGGCCTCAACTTTGAACATCATGTTTTCTACTCAGTGAACAGTATATAGATCCTCCTACTAGCACATTGTTGTATTTAAGGCAAAGTCGAATAGTGGTTCTTGAAGATGGATTACATGTCCACAACTTTTTTTCCCCATTGTAAAGCAATTAAGAGATAATATTTTTTAATACAAAACAAATGTAACCAATTGTTAACATGCAAATGGCTTTAATTTTGAATAAGAAAAGAAAATGAATCTAAAATATTTAAGATTGTGGACCACACCTGCACCTCAGAGAGAAACTCAAAACTAATTTAGAGGATTATAATTTATTTAATATAGATTTATTTCAGCATTTGTATATTGAAATATCAACAAGCAGTGAAATGTTTTAAGAAAGAGATGAGATAGGTTTTAGGGTTGTTCGCTCCTTTTATATAAATAATTTTATTGACAATGAAAATGTTAAGAAAAATTTCCTCTAGCTGACGGAACACAAAATGAGGAAATACCAATAATTAAAGTATCAGTATTGGGTATCATATCGGACGGGTGATTTTAGAAGACGTACCGCATCGTCTCGAAGATACTCAAGATACGCATTGAAATGGTCAAGATATGCATGGAAATACACTTTTGGAGCAAAAAAAAACCATAAATAAGTTCAAAGGAAAGAAGTACATGCCTAAGACACCTTGCATCAAATTCCATACGATACATTATTGATGATGGTTGCAACACTTTGTTATGATTGGAAAACTGGCATGCCCATGATGTTCTGATCACTTGTGGAGAAAGAGTTCAGTATAATGCAAGGTCAAATAGACTCGTCTTTAGTCAAGAAAGACAATAGGTCATGGTGAATGGGAGCCGGGCCCCCACCCCCTACTCTCCTTACAGTAGCTTGGGATAGTCTCCACTCTCCAGAGCATCAATTGAAGACCTAGAGGGAGTAGAGAGTTTTTTTTTCAGCTCCTAAGGTTCCCTGGACTGGAATCGTCTGGGTCCCAAATCATATTCCTCGCCATAGCTTTATCACCTGGAGGGCTCTCTCATTTTTTTTTTTTGGTTTTGGGATGAATAAATAATAAACTTACGCAAGGAGAAAAATATATCTGGGGGAGAAGGGGGGGGGGGAGAACAAAGCACTAACCGGATGGTGCTTAGACAAGCAAGTTTGGAGCTGAAAACAAAATAGATGGCATTCCAAATCTTATCATAGGAGCGAGAATTGGAATTCCATCTAAAAATATCCACTCCATTCAGAGGTGATTGATGGGCACAAAAAGCAAGCTTCCAAGCGATATCACATATGGTGGAACAAAAAAATGTCATATGAACCTAGATCCATTCTTTGTTGAAGGGGAGAACACTCCTTATGGAAGGCCAACAACAACTGAGGACCTTTTTCAAGATGGTAGGGGAGAAGGGGCAGGAAAAAAAAAAGAGATGGTTGACATCTTCCGAACCATTCCAGCAAAGACAACAGGAAAGGGGAGGTGGAATGTGCCGGTAGATGAGAAAGGTCTGTGTGGGGAGGCAGTTGGAGACAGCACACCAAGCTGTGAAACTATAGCAAGGGCTATGACCTTTGAACCAAATAATGTTACACCAGGGAGCAAGGGACCAACAGTTCCAACATAGTTCTAAGCAGAGGCGAAGAAGAAAACACCCGTTGGAGAAGGAAGCCAAGAGATCCTATCATCTCTACCCCAGAGGGTAGGAGGGAGGAGAGGAAGGGAAGACTAGATATTGGCTGAGGGGTGGGGGAGAGGAGAGGGGGGCCAGGCTCCCTCTAAGAGGATAGCAACCACGGTGGCAATTCTACTAAGAATAGATAGTTCTAAGGCTAACAATAGAGAGGAGCACACCTGAAGGGTGCTCAAGATCAAGCCAAAGAGAGTTTGAGGTGTTGTTGCCAATGATGGAGAAAATGGCACCAAGAGCTTTGGATTTAAGGCTAAGAATTTTTCGCCAGACCCAAGAGGCATCAGAGGTAAGAGAGAAGGTCCAAATGGAGTCATTTTTTAGGAGAGAGGAGTAGACCTAAGAGACCCAAATGCTAATATGTTTAGATGAAATCTTCTATATCAGACAGAATTGACATCCTTAATTCTTCTTAGACCAAGACCTCCCTTGGATTTAGGAAGGCAAATGGAGGCCCAACTTAAAGGATGGATGAATTTAGAGGAATCAACCCCTTTCTAGAGGAAGGAGCAAAAGAGATATTCCACCGCTTTGATGGTGAAGGGAGGGGGAAAATGCCAAATCAATAGAGGTATAAGGATTGGAGCACAAGATATGTAAAGCTTCAAACACCCGACATAAGAGAGGAATTTGCCTTTCCATAGCTAGAGTCTCTTCCTCATTAGGTCAAGCATAAGGGTACAATGGTGATTAGTAAGTCTAGCTTTGATGAGCGGCAAACTAAGGAAAGGGAGAGAACCAAGGGAAAACCCTGTAAGCTCCAAGAGATGAACCTTGGAAGAGTTGGAGAATCTAGAGAGAAAGAGGCGGGATTCGAGTAGGTTGATATGAAGGCGGAGAGACGCTTAAAGAGGTTAAGGGAGGACATGATGGAAGAGAAAAAAAAAAAGGGCCAGCCTTAGAGAAAATCATGAGATCATCAACAAAAGCTAAATGAGTGAGCCAAAGTAATTTACATTTGGGAATGGGAGAGATAAGATGGTGGTCAGTGGATGATTGAATGGATCTAGAAAGCAGCTCGAGGGAGAGGGCAAAGAATGAGGTTAAGAGGGAAACCTTGTCTAATACCTACGGAAGAGGGGAAGAAACCACCAAGGCCACACCATTGACAAGGGCAAAGAAACGAGGGGAGGAGATACAAGAATGGAAACAATGAACAAAAATGGGAGGAAAGGACATTTGGAGCAAGACTTTAGAGATAAAGTCTCAAGATAAAGTCCCATCTAATGGAATCAAAAGTTTTGTGGATTTGAGGATAGTGGCAAATCTATGGGATTTCTGATCAAATCCTCTAATAATCTCATAACACAAAATGATATTTTCAACAATACTTCTACTCGCAATGAAGGCAGACTGGTTGGGGTTGACAAATGAGTCAACAACCGATTGGATTTGATTGGTAAGGACTTTGGAAATAAACTTATACAAAATATCCCAGAGGGAGATTAGCCTGAAGTCAACTATGTGGGAAGCCCTCCATCTTTCTTAGGGATGAGATTGAGGAAGGTGTGGTTGACACCATTAATTTGATTGGAGTTGAAGAAGAAACTTCTGATAGCACTAATGAGTTCAGACCTAATGATGTTCCAACAAGAGGAGAAGAAACCCATACTGAAGCCATCGGGACCAAAAGCCTTATTGGCTTTGTAGGAGAGGATAGCAAAGGAGATCTTATCATCAAAGGGGATGGATTGCAAGGAATGGAGGAGATGATTGGGATAAATTTAGTGAGGAGATCCTGGGGGAAGGGATCGGACGAGGGAGGAGAGGATGTATAGAAGACGTCAGAGAAATAGGAGACGACTTTAGTTTTGATGTCCTTAGGATTAAAAAGAATAGAGCCATCATGAGAGGTGAGTAATGGAATGGAGTTGGTATTGGTTCTAGCTTTTAAGGATCTATGAAAGAAAGATGTGTTGCAATTTCAGAGTTCAAGTCACTTAATTCTGTAATTCTGGATTTTTTACGAAGAAAGTTCTCCTCTTGGGAGAGAAAGGTGGAAAGATTGGAGGAGACTGATTTCTCCTTTTCGAGGAGGGAAAGGTTATGGAGATATGATTGAAGCTTGACCTGGATGGATTCCCACCTATCTCTATAGGAAGACACCTTATAAGAGATGTTTCCAAAGGAAGAGGAGTTCCAGCTATGGAGGGTTAGTTTAGCATTCCTGAGCTTATTCGCAAAGGCAACAAGGGTAGAGGAGAAGGCTTGGACTGGAATATTCCAGGGTTCTCTGACTATAGGGAGGTAGTCTTGATGGAGAGTCCACATGTCGACAAATTTGAAGGGTTCAGGATCAAAGGAGATCAACGGGTGGATGTGGAGGGAAATGGGATATGATTAGAAATATCGGGGAGGTCAAAAGTAGCATGGGAAGAAGGGGAGGAATTAATCCAAACCTTGTTAACAAGGGCCTTATCAAGCTTGCAAGAAACTCGGTTAGTGCCACTCCAACGATTATGCCAAGTAATCTTGGTACTAGCCATCGAAGATCATTTATGCCAATGTCTTCAATACAATCATTGGAAGACTCAACCGAGGAAGGCTCAATAGGATCACCTCCTTGTTTATCAAGGCTAGATCTAACCATATTAAAATACCCTGCTAATCCCTAAGGAAGGGATCCAGTGAGGGGAGCAAAGGAACATAGATCTAACCAAAGGGAAAGGCTTTCATTGGCATGATTCAAGGAATAAATAGCGGAGAAGCAAAAATTAGAACCAAAGAGATAAGAAACAGAGAGGTGGATAGACTGAGAAATTGAGGAGATGGCAGTAGTGACAGGGAATTTGAGAGGACTTTACAGGATCCAAATGCAACCATTGGGGCTGCGGGAGAAGTTATAAACAAAGGACCAAGAAGGGGCTATGGAAGCCATGACACAGGAAGCATTAGCCTCTAGGACTCTGGTTTCCAAAAGACAACAAAAATCAGCATGGGAGGAGCGAATACAAGATCGGATGGCAGAGTGCTTGGCCGAGGAGTTTAAACCTTAGACATTCCAAATGGTCCAAGGGGTAATTTAAAGGGAAGGGAATGCCATTAATGGCTCAAGGGAGCTGGAAGAAGACAAGCCTTTCAGATGCCTGTGATACTCCTTAAGGGGAAACAGGGAAGAACTAGAGGTCTTATCAGAACTTTTGGATCTATTGGCATAGCTTCTACTCCTGGTTCGGGTGGAGCCAAGGCCTTTAGGAAGAAGAGGCTTGAAGGTGTTGCATGGAGTAGAAGCTCTAACAGTAGAAGAGCTGGTGGTGGTGCTAGGTATTGTTGGGGAGCCCACAGGAGGAGGGGCAACTGCACAAGCCAAAGACAACCGGGAGGGATTCCTTCCAAGGGGGAAAGCAGAGCAAAGGAACCATCATCCAGGAGGCCACAAGGAGTTGTGCAAGGGGGCGGTATGGGCGACGGGAGCTATGGAAGAAGGGGCACCTTCAGAGGCAGTGACTGGTAGAGCAGAAAAGACAGCATGTTCAGGGCTTGGCGAGAGGCCAAGGTAGGCAAAAGAAGGGTCTGGCGGAGGGCCAAAGGAGACGGTGGTAGCAGTGATAGCAGGTGGGGAGGAAGCAGTGATGTATGAAGGGGCACCTTCAGAGGTGGTGATCAGTAAAGCAGCAGAGGCAGCATGATCAGGGCCTGGTATAAGGCAAGGGGAGATGGACACAAAAGTGTAGGTGGAGGTTTTAGCAGTATGAGGTGGGACAACTGAAGGCGAGGAGGCGATAGTGGATGCAGAAGGAAAGACTGACCATAGAGAGGGGCACCTTCGAAGGTTGTGACCGGCAGAGCAACAGGCAGAGCAGTACAGACATTACGAGCAGGTCCTGCGGAGGGAGAAGCCCTCAGCCAGGGAAAGATGAAGCAACGATAGTAGGGAGGTTGAGTGAGGGAGAATTCCTGGATGGGTTAGGAAGACCCAAGTGAGCCAAGTTAGGAGAGGTGGACTGGTATTCTGAATGGGAATGGCAGACTGATAGTCGATCAAAAGCAACTTTTATGGGAAGTTTGGGTGCAACAAGATGGGCAAGCTTCCTTTTTGTGTAATGATACATCTATCAGATATGGAGAGAGCGAATCTTAGGAGAAGAACATCCAAATCTATGACAATTTCTCAAATTTGGGAATCCATCTCCTTCAAAGTTAGTACAAACATCACTCACTAGTTTGGCCCGTGGGTGGACTCCCTAAGGAACCGCTGCATTGCTACTTCTTGGAACCTCCCTATCCATTCCTAAAGGATAGAATGATGGTCTCTTTATTTGTTTTCTCATTTTTCTTGTTCCTTTTCATTGTTCTGTTCTCCCCTTTAGGGCTCTTATGTTTCTGAGCTTATTGAATAAATATTTTTGCTGACCCAAAAACAAATTTATAAATAAGCAATATATAATATGTATCACATATAAACACCAAAATGGAGAACAAAGTATAACAAAACAAATGCATTCAATTGAAACTTCTATAAAGGAGGCGGTATCTTACTTATACTGATGTACAATATATGTATATAAATCCCAACTCAATATCAATTGTTTTTTGCAAGAAAATCAAATTTTTTTTTAGGTTGAACGCTTTTTGACTTTATGAGAAATTTCAAAATCTATGAACAAACTGGGGTAATAATTCGTGTTTTTGATGCAATGTTTTAGTTTGTTTTACCTAAATCTACCCAAAAATAGCAAAAAACATGAGTAAAACCAATGATTAGCGAAACAAATTCGAGTATTTTCAACTTACTTGTCTTGTTCTATGTTTAGCTTCAATAGATGATTTTTTATCCTTCAATCATCTAAACATCATTTTGATTGCATATTCTGAATCATTTTCTATTAATCATATCGGTAAGGGAGATCGATTGTGCAGTTGTGCTTCAAATTTTTTAGGCTTAAGGACTGCCAACGAGAAAAGCAGGTTTTGTTTCAATAGTGAAATGGATTATGTAGATACATATCTTAAGTATCAGCACGTATTGGTGAGTATCAGTGCGTGTCAGCTGATACTTATCGATACGTAAGGATACATTATACTTTTTAAAAAACTGCACCGTATCGGTTAGTATCATAGCCGTAACAACCGATACTGATATGTATCCGCTGATACGATACAGCCTGATACTTTAAACCATGGGAAATACTGACAGGAAAATGATGTGATGACAGTACTAGATCAATGAATCAATATTTAGGAAGCAGAAATCTATATCGAATAACAACCAATGAACTTTCTACAGAATATATTAGGAACTGGACTGATAATTGATGTGTCCATACACCGACCTAGAGATCTCAACTCAATCAAGAAAGACGAAAAGAACATTTTATAAAAATGCAAAACTCAACAAGATCTACAAGATGTATGACAAAATAAATAAATAAATCAAATGGATAGAGAGAAAACCTGATGAATCATAATATTCTGGTTGGTCATAGAAAATCATGGCCTCCCGTAGCCGATGGCGCTTTCCTACAGTACCTGAATACTGGAAGGTGGTATGCACCGCATATGGTTCCAATCTAAGTTGTTGATGCATGGCCTGCCAGTGTAGATAAAGCACTTAGAGAAAAAAATTTCATAAGCTTCGTTATTGGTCAGCACTGACCTTTTTCCAAGACATTGTTAATATATTGAGTAGGAATGAAGCAGATGAAGAAGATGTTGAGACATTGGGAGCTATAAAAGTATAGTCCCATCGTTTATCTAGGACCTTGGATGTGTCTTCATATACCATTAGGCTATCTCAATCAAATGGCTTAAGCTTTTGGGTTGGACCCCCAAGTGGTATTTTGTGGGCTATCCTACTTTATTTAACAAAAAGCATAACTGAGGAGCTCTGATGCCCATCAGATATTATCAATCCAAGACAGTCAAAAGCAACTACTCCTCACCTGGACAAAGTAAGTATGTCCACTGCAAAAAATACTAGCTGGCAAAAGTCCCAACTTAAGAATTCCATCATAAGCGTAAACAAGTCCACTTTCGCCCTCTACATCTGGTCCTAATTGTATGTGCAGAAGGTCATTAAATCCATTCTGATCCCATATATTTTCATCAGATAAAAGTAACTCTTTCCATTCTTTCGCCAGTTTTTTCGTAGAATCTGTTGGCCGCCAGTGAAAAATTCCAATATTGTATGCATCGGTTACTGTGAAAGACCAGGAGAAGAACATTTGATTACTTGTTCAGGCAAAGAAAATCCCAGATTTGAGAAAATAAGATTATATATAACAATTGAGTTAATTAGTTAGAAGGGAGCTACAGCTATGCCAGAATGACTGCGATCAGAGAAAGCCCAATACCAAAGAAGATGAAAAAATTTCTACATAGTATGAGCTGCCACAAAATACAAGGAAGCCCAATCCACCCCTAGCTTAGCAAGAGCAGCAGCTATCAGGTGGGTCTACCCAGAAATCAAGTGGAACAAGATGTCCAGCACATATGGAAAGCTCATGCTCTTTAGATGGTATAAACCAATCTCAGAGACCAAAAGGGAAGAGGAAAAGCCTAAAGCGTTTATGCAATGCCATAATCTTGCTTAGTGACAGTAACAGATGCCTACTAAGTCAGTATAAAGCTTGTATTATCCCTGAATACAGCACCTAATCTCAATACCCCACTAAATTTCTAACTGAACACCCTTCACTTTGACAATGCTTGCATCTAGAGATCTCCATGAGGAAGATGTATTGAAGTCGATGGGATTATTGCAGAATCTCATAACCATAGTTGTCATGGCGTCGCCAAGGCGGCGATTTGGCATCCTGGCGGAAAAAGAAGTTCATGGCAGTGCTACGATTTATGTGACTCACAAATGGCGGTTGCCATTGGCTGATAGGCGTCGCCATGGACGCCAGGTCACGCCTGATTCACTAGGCGGTCGATTTTTTGCAAAATGCAAGGTGATTTTGATAGGGCAATGTTGATTTTTGATGATTTGATGTTGCTTAATGTTGGTTTTATATGTTATAGGATATATATTGTAGGCTTGTAGCATGCTAAATAACTTTAGAAAATAGGGGAAATAAAAAAGTAGCATACTAAATAACTTTAGAAAATAGGAAAAATAAAAAATGACACATGGGCGATTTGACCACTATGGCAACGCCATAACGGGCAATTTATCACCAAATCGTTTAACCACCCCTCCACAACCTTGGATCGATTTGTCGCCGTGACAACTATGCTCATAACACCCTCAAATAATGGAATCTGAGGAAATATCCCAGAATAAATTAACCACGATGGCCAGCAGCAACATTAATGATAGTCAATTTAGTTACTCCTATAATAAGTCTGTAGCATCAGTAGACCGGAATAGTGGGGTTAAGGCTGTACTTCATTTGAGTTGTATCTTCTACAACTCACAATATCACCACAAACATATGACAAGGTTCTGCTCCCTCTATCCAAACAAAATTAGACATACATTGAATAAGAACTTAGTGCTAGAAACTTTACTCTTTCAGTTTTGGCATTAGCAAGCTAAAATTTTGATGATATACTATGTAGACCCTAGTACTTCATAATCCAACCAAAAATATTGAAGCATTAGAATTACTAAACACCAAGCAAAAATGAGGCTCCCACCACTGTGGGGTCTGGGGAGGGTCATAATGTACATAGCCTTACCTCTGCTTCCGATATCTATCAATAGAAAACAAATACGCAAAAGTGCAAAACTAATTCAGCACTTCTCAACTACTGATGCAGAGAATCTTTACTGCAAAGTTGTTAACTTGTGATTTTTAGTAAAGTTGTTTTACCAATTTTAGTAATTTTTATATTTACTATTTATAATAGTTAGTCGGCGTGAAAATTACTATACATAGAAAGTATTATTTTTGCTAATAAACTTTCTATTTTGATTCATATTGAGTGTCAAAACTTTTGAGTCCTGGAAGTATTATGTAATCTGATTTCTTTTCCTTTTCAATGTTAGACAGCCTAGTTGTTCCCGTATAAATCCATGTGATCAACTAATTCAAACTTAAATTCAGTTTATGTAATGACCCAATTTTTTTTTTTTTTGGTCGAATAAACAATTAAATTACACAAGAAGAGAAAATACAAGGTGGGAGAAAAAAAGGGGGGGGGGAGCAATGGCTCAAGTTTGTACCTTAGCATAGGTGTATATTTTTTTCTTTTATGTTGCTTATTAATCTCTTTAAATATTTGTTTTGTGGCATAAATTATTAACTTTAGTGCTAGCCTAGTGGTTAGGTTGGGACATTAGTTAATTAGAGGTCTAAGGTTGAAACCACACTATTAGCAAAAAGAGGGGTTATTAATTAATTTAAAAAGAATATTTTTATTAAGGTCTAGGCTATAGTGGGTCCCACCATAGCATCACCTAACCAAATTGTGGTAGGGGGGAGACAATCTCCTACATGGGGATTAAGATAGTTAGAATAAAAAAAAAGTTAAGACAAGAAAGGAAAGTTAGTGTTGTCCTAGAGGAATTAAAAAACCAAAAGAGAGTCAGAGGAAAAGAAGGAAAAGTGAAAAAGAGAGTGAGATCAAGAGGGAATGGGGAGAAGGGAAATTGTGGATTGACAAAACTAGGGATCTGCTCACCCATCTCCTCCAAATGCAAAATCTCTCATGCTCACCCATCTTGCTTTGCAGACAATCTCATGATTTTCTCCTCCATCATGTCCTCTCTGCATTTCTTTGAAAGTCTTTCCAGCATTCACATCAATCTCCTTAAATCCAGCGTCTTTCTCTCTAGTCTTTGAAGCCTCCCAAGCCCTCCTTGGCCTCACTGGGTTCTCCAACAGCTCCCTTCCGGTCAAAGTCTTCGGTCTGCCTCTTATTACCTCTAGGCTCTCTTCCCATCGCTGCTCTATTATGCTTGATCTCCTAAGGAAAAGGCTTTAGCTTTGGAAAGGCAAGCTGAGAGCTCCTTTCCTATGCTGGGTGGCTCACCCACAACAGATTGGTTATCCAATCCATGTACCTCTACTACACGGGCATTTTTATCCTTCCAGGCCCTACCATCAAAGCCATTGAAGCCCTCTTCTCTTCCTTCCTCTGGAAGGGCTCAGACTCCTCCAAGTTTCTCCACCCTTTGAGCTGGGATAAAATCTGCCTTCCAAATTTGAAGGAGGTCTTGGATTGACAAGGATCAAAGAGGCCAATACAGTGGGATCTTTAAGCTCATCTGGAAAATTGCCTCGAAGCACAACGGCATCTGGGTTGCATGGGTTCTAATTCTATCCTCCCCCCTTAAGCATAATTCTCTCTAGTGTGCCCCCTCTCCCTCCAATGCCTCCTGGATCTGGATTAAAATCATTTGGCTCCGGCCTACTGCCCTTAGAGCCATCTCCTTCTCTATTGGCAACGGTTTGTCGACCTCCCTTTGGCTTGACCCCTGGCATTCCTCGAGTATCCTCTTTTCCTTGGTCTATCTAGAGTCAATTACAGTTCGGGATTAAAAATAGAAATGCCAATGTTTGCTCCATCATCTCTAACAATGATTGGTCTCCCACTTCCCCCCCTAGCTGATCTCTGGTCCTCTCTCCCCTCCACCCCTAGGTCACTACGGAAGAGAAGACAAATGTGCATGGCTCCCCTCCAATGGAACGTTTACTTCTGCTTCTACTTGGGACTTTATCAGATCCATTGGTCCAGTCACCCCTTGGCGCAATATCATTTGGTTCAAGGGTCACATTCCACGGCATAGCTTTACAGCTTGACGCACTATCGTCAACTGCCTCCCCACGAAGTCCTTCCTCATCCACTTGTTGGGATGTATGCAATACAGGTACTTTAGGAACTGTCTTTATGTTAAGTTGTCCTAATTTGTATTTCCTTTTTTCTCTTTCACCTCCATTATGGAGGAATATGTAATTCCCTAAAGATATTAGTTGAACCTAATATAAATGAGATGAGCCAAGAGCTCACTCACGATTTCCCTCATCTCTCTCTTTATCCTCTCTTCTTCTCTCCTTGTCCTCTCTTCCTCTCTTCTCTCTTTCTCCAACATCTCTAATCTTAATCTTCTCAACTTGGTATCAGAGCGACAATGAGTTTGAGAGTCGACTAAGGCTTCTTCCTCTCATTCTTCGAGTCTCTTTTGGACCCCAAGAAAACAAAGGGGTCCAATAGAGGCTATATTATGTAAAGAAATTCAAGAAGGTGACCTAATGGAGCTCTAGAAACATCTTGAAGACTCTTGGAGGGAGATTGAAGAATTACAAGGACCTATTGGCACTCAAATCAAGGTTTTATGCCCTGTCCAGCATTATCGCCAGCCTTTTCTCTCTCTCTCTCTCTCTCTCTCTCTCTCTCTCTCTCTCTCTCTCTCTCTCTCTCTCTCTCTCTCTCTCTCTCTCTCAAGAGAGTGTTGGGGATGGGGCTAGGCCTGTAAGTGTCGCCCAAGGCCCCTTGTTTGGCCATCCTCAGATGTGGTCTGAGAGTTGTGTTGTTGGAACACAACTCCTTGCTTGCTGCTAGGTATCAACAGAACCTTGCATTTTGCATTTATGGTTTGAAATAACTTATATTGTGCTCTTGGGTTATTTTTTTACGAATGTATCCTATCCTATGATGCATATGTGTGATATTGGAATGAAGTAATACAATTACTAGTGGATTTGATTGGTTTTACTCAAGTTTCAAGGTGTTTTAGCTTGCTGGAATTTTTTTCTGGTTCTGAGAAGACAGTATTTGGGTAATGTGTTGCCCTTTGCTTTGAATCTCCAACTGTGGTTGTTTAGGTGTATCCACCCACAATGTCTGACCTGACTGAACCTTTGGAAGCTACAGCGGGTGGGCAGAGTAGTACCAATCCCAACCAGATTGTCTTTGACAACCCCAACACTCAGATTTCTCTTGTCAAGTTGGATAGCACCAACTATTTGGACTAATCACACTCTGTGAAGTTATCCTTGAGAAGTCGAGGGAAACTTGGATATATTAATGGAACGATCAAGGCTCCTGTTGTCTCTAACCTAGAATATCATAAATGGGAAACTATGATAGGGTGGGTGACTCTGTTAAGGTCAACCAACTCCTACAACAGGCTCTCTCTATGAAGCAGGGAAATAGGACTATCTCTGACTATTACAACACTGTTGTAGGAATCTGGGAGGAGTATGATCATTATCGGGATCTTCAATTGTCTAATCCCGAAGACGAAGCCAAGGTCTACAAATCCCTTGAAAATGAGTAAGTTTTGATCTTACTACGAGAATTGAACTTGGATCATGAGCAAATCTGGATACAGATTTTAGGACAGTCACCCCTTCCATCCCTTGATGAGGTGTAGCTACTTATTGAGTGGAGAGTCCAAAGGAGGTGCTATGGAGTCTGCTCCTCGACTTGAGCGTTTTGCTCTTTCTTCCACCGCTCACAGAGAAGGGCATAAAGGCGGCTAAGGCTAAGGATCATCTAATGGGGATGATAGGGATAGACCCCCGACAGTGTGATCATTGTGGGAAACTTGGGCACACTCGAGAGAGGTGTTGGGTGGTTCATGGCCATCCAAGTACACATAGTGGATCTACTAGTACACGTGGTGGTCGCAGAGGTGGGCTATAGCCCATGCTACTATGACAGAGACTAATCCTCGAGGACCCTCACAGGAAGATACTAGCTCCTTCTCTAGGGATGATATTGCAGTGCTCCATCGGTTCATGTCTTAGCTTGATAGCCCATCTACCTTATAGGATGCTTCAGCTTCAGCTATGCATGTCACCACATCTGCACCTTCCATAGCTCCATCATGGGTTATTGACTCTAGTGCCACTGATCACATGACTGGTACGTCCCACTGTTATGATTCTTACTCCATTTTTTCTGGTAAGGATAAGGTTCGGGTGACTGATGGTACCCTCTCCTTTGTTTTCCGGTAAATGTAGTATTCCCACTACTTCTTATATTTCACTTAAATCAGTTCTTTATGTCCCTAACCTTACCTTGAACCTTTTGTCTGTGAGTACTTTAACTAAATCTTTGAATTGTTGCATCATATTTTTTCCTTCCCACTATCTTTTCAGGATTTGGTGACGAAGAGGATTATTGGCAATGGACGTGAGGAGACGGACTCTAACGCCTTAAGCCGCAATATCTTTTGACAACATAACAGTCCTATGCATGTGGCCATAGTGATAGTAGTTCTATGGATTCTGTGATGCTTTGGCATCAACGTTTGAGACATCCCTCTTTTGTTGTTATGAGTAAAGAGTTACCTCATTTACTTACATATTTTTCTTCTTTTCATGTATTTCATTGTGAACTATATACTTTTGCTAAACATTTTTGTTCATCTTATCCCTATCATGGTAGTAGATCTGTTGTTCCCTTTCACATTGTCCATACTGATGTCTGGGGACCTTGTCCTACTACCTCTTTATTTGGCCATGTTATTTTGTTTCATTTGTTGATCATTTCTCTCATTGCATTTGGACCGTTCTTATAAAATAAACTTTTATAAAATGGTCTATACCCAGTAAGAAACCATGATCAAAATTGTCCAATCTGATAAAGGGGGGGAGTACATGTAAGGTGTTCTATAGGATTTTTCACTAACAATAGTATTATCCATCAGCTTGCGTGCGTTTTGACACACCCCAACAGAATGGGGTAGCTGAGAGGAAAAATAACCATTTGTTAGAAGTTGATAGAAGCCTTGTATTTGGTATGTATGTTCCTAAAACTTCTTGGTCTGAAGTTGTCCTTACTTCTGCGTTTTTCATCAATCACATGCCTACCAAAATCCTTAGGTCCCAAAACTTGTTGCACTCGTCTCCTCAATCTTCTGCTTTCTCTTCCTCCCCGGGTGTTTGGTTGTATTTGATATGTGCATGTTAACAAATCCTCCCACACCAAACTCAATCCCAAGGCTCTCAAATGCCTCTCCCTTAGGGATTCTTCTACTACCAAAGGCTAGAAGTGTTATCACCCTTCCTCTCGTAGGCGATTTCTTTCCAAAGATGTCACCTTCCTTGAGTCTGTGCCTTCCTTTGCTTCTCATCAGTATCCTCTTCAGGGGGATAATGGGAGTGCAAGTGAAAAGGCTGTAATGCTATTCCATTTCTTACTCCTTTGTTTCTTACTCCTTTCTCTTTTGATATTGGGAAACATAAAGAGGTGGATGATGTTGACATTGTGGATATTGTTGATATTGGTGGGCCTTGTACAGAGAAGGCACCTGATATTGTGTACACAGGAAGGAGAAATAAGGCCTGCCAAGATTCCTCTTTGGATCCACATTATGAGTTTCATCCTCCTCAGTCAGGTAACATTTCTTCTCCTTCTGAGTTAGACCTCCCTATCGTTGTTCAAAAGGGTAAGAAAGCTTGTACTAGTCCTGTAGCTCAGTTTGTTTCCCACGATGCTCTCTTTCCTACAGATGTTTCCTTTGATGTTGCTCTATCTTCTACTTTCATCCCTAAAACTGTTATTCAGGCTATGACAGACCCCAAGTGGAAGCAAGCCTTATCTGAGGGAATAAAGGCTCTTGAGAAGAACGGCACTTGGAAACTGATTGACCTTCCCAAGGGAAGAGTTCCATTTGGATGTAGGTGAGTCTATACAATCAAGTAATGATCAAATTGTGCTATTGCGAGGTACAAGGCAAGATTGGTGGCCAAAGGGTACAGACGTACAGTTAGGTCTATGGAATTGATTATCAGGAGACCTTTGCTCCTGTGGCCAAACATAACTTATAAGAGTTCTTTAATCTGTGGCAGCAAACAGAAATTGGCCTTTAAATCAGTTAAATGTGAAGAATGCCTTCCTCTATAGTGACTTAGAGGAGGAAGTATATATGCAACCCTCTCCTGGCTTCAAATTTTCAGCAGCTGATGGTAAGTTGTCTCCTAAAGAAGGCTCTATATGGTCAAGCAATCACCGAAAGCTTGGTTTGATAGGTTCAGGCAAGCCTTCTTGAAGAATGGTATTCCCAGAGTCAAGCAGATCACACATTAGTTACCCGGAGTGGTAATGGTACCATCACAACATTGATTGTCTATGTTGATGATATTGTGGTGATTGGAGATGACATTGATGAGATAGCTAGGCTGAAAGTCTACTTGGCCAAACAATTTGAGATCAAAGACTTAGGACACTTGAAGTACTTCTTGGGGATTGAAATGTTAAGGTCTAAGAAAGGAATCAATATTGCCAAAGGAAATTTGTGTTAGACCTGTACAAGGAAACAGGGATGTTGGGGTGTAAACCGACAAATTCTCCTATTGAGCAGAATCACATGTTAGGAAAAGACTGTGGTTCCTCTCTTGTTGATGCAGGAAAATACCAGAGGCTAGTGGGAAGCTAATATATTTGTCTCTAGCTTGCCCAGTTATCACTTACACACTGGGAGGAATGAGCCAGTTTATGCATGCTCCCAAGAGTGGGCACTTAGATGCTTTGTACCACATCCTTAGATACTTGAAGTCCTCTCCAGGAAAAAGACTCTTGTATGCCCAGAACAATCACTTGAGGATAGAAGGTTATTCTGATGTTGATTGTGCTGGATCCATCTCTGATAGACGATCTACTTCTGGCTTGCACATTTGTGGGTGGTAATTTAGTTATATAGTGGAGCAAGAAACAGCCTATTGTAGCTATATCTAATGCAGAGGCAAAGTACAAGGCAATGGCTTATGCAGTTTGTGAACTCATTTGGTTGAACTACTAGTTCTTGAGTTGGGATATGATACGTTATGTGTCTCTACTGTGATAATAAAGCAGCCATAAGCATTACCTATAATCCAACGCAACATGATAGAACAAAGCAAAGAAAAAATTGACGCTACCAACATTTGCACACACTTTGTGAAGACAGGTGATCAATTGGTAGACATCTTCACTGAAGGACTCATTTCTAACCAATTCAATCCCCTCTTATGCAAGCTGGGAAAGTATGACATTATTCTCCAGCTTGAGGGGGAGTGTTGGAATGTATATAATAGGGGTACTTTAGGAACTATTTTTTTTTTCTTTTTTATTAATGACTAACCAAATGAATTACGCATAGAAAGAATATACAAAGGGGAAAAAGAGGGGGGGAAGGCATCAAGCCACGAGGGGCAAAACCTAAGAGGGAACAAGATGGGGGGGAACCAAACAAAACAAAAGCTAAATCTTAAGGGGATACAAAGCTCAAAGGGGAGGGGGTGGACCTAAAATGGAATCCAGTAGGTCCCAAGCTGCAACAATGTGCTTGTTTTTAGGGGTATCATGAGCGCGGTGATGGTTAAGGCAACCAAGTTGGTAGAGACGTCAAAGAAGATGGCATTCTAAATCTTGTCATAGGAACGGGAGTTGGAAGTCCATCTTCGGAGGTTATGTTCCATCCAAAGGTGGTTGACGGTGGCATAGAAGGCAATTTTCCCTATAGTATCACAAATGGATGACCCAACAAAAGTCATGTGAACCCAGATCCATTCCCTGCTGAAAGGGAGGAGTGTCCTACTGGAGGGCCAACAGCAAGAGAGAACTTTATTCCAGATGATGGAAGAGAAAGGGCAAGAGAAGAAGAGATGATCAATATCCTCGAGGCCATTCCAGAAAATGCAGTAGGAAGGGGGGACCAGGATATGACAATGGATAAGAAAGGCCTGAGTCGGAAGACAGCCGGAGAGAGCACGCCAGGTGGTAAAGCCATGGCGAGGGATGTGGCCCTTGAACTAGACAATTTTCCTCCAAGGAACAAGGGGTTTGGGATTGCGAAGATGGTTCCAGGCCGAGGAGAAAGGGAGCTAAGTGATCTTATCACAAAGGAAGGGCCTTAGAGGGGGAGGGAGGCCCAAATGTGAGAAAGAGAAGCAGGGGAGGGGGGTCCAGGCATCTCCCGAAATGATATCAGCTACCTTAGCGGTTCTAGTAAGACCAGACAAGTAAATAGTTCGAGGGTTGACGAAGGAGAGGAGCCTGGAGGGGTGCCAGGGATCAAGCTAGAGAAGGGTGGAGGAGCCAGAACCAATAGAGATAGAGATAGAGATAGCACTGAGGGCCAAGGGTCTGGCTGCCAAGATGTTTCGCTAAACCCAAGAAGAGTCAGCCGAAGGGGGAACAGACCAAATGGAGCCATTTTTTTCGAATGTTGGAGTATACCCAAGACACCCAAATGCTTTTATGCCTGGATGCAACTTTCTAAAGGAGCTTGAGGATGCCAAAAGAATTAACCTCTTTAATCCTTCGAAGACCCAAGCCTCCCTCAAGTTTGGGACGGCAGATCGAGGCCCAAATAAGAGGGTGGAGAAATTTATTTGAGTCAGATCCTATTCAAAGGAAGGAGCAGAGGAGGGAGTCGACTTTTTGGATGATTGAGGTAAGCAGGGTGAAGGTACCCGACCAACAGATATGGAGGGATTGGAGCACCGATCTTGGAAGCTCTAATCGACCTGCATAAAACAGATACTTACCTTTCCAAAGTTGGAGCTTCTTCCTCATGAGGTCCAGCATGGGGGTGCAATGATGGGCAGAAAGCTTGGAGGAAATGAGGGGTAAGCCTAGGAACTTGATAGGTGGGATCAGAGAAAGAATCCAGTAAACAGCAGAAGGCTGGCAGAGGTAAAGGCATAGACCCCGGAGAGGAAGAGGCGTGATTTGAGGAGATTGACACAGAGACCAAAAAGACGCTCAAAGAGGGAGAGGTAGGATAAGATGGATGAAATGGAGGTGGGGTCAGCCTTGGAGAAAATCATAAGATCATCAGCAAAAGCTAAGTGGGTGAGGCAAAGAGATTTGCATTTAGAAAGGGGAGAGATGAGATGGAGGACAGTCGAAGATTGGATTAATCTGGAGAGGATCTCAAAGAGAGCACAAAGAGATAGGGGGATAGAGGGCATCCGTGATGGATGCCAACTGAGGAAGGGAAGAACCTAGTCGGACTACCATTGACGAGAACAGAGAATCGGGGGAGGAGATATATAAATAAATCTGGGACACAAAGGAGGGAGGAAAGGCCATTAGGAGAAGAACATTTGAGACAAAATCCCAACTGATGGTATCAAAGGCTTTGTTAATGTCGATCTTGAGGAGGGCAATATATCCATGGGATTTCCGATCAAATCCACGAACAATCTCATGACAAAGACTGATGTTGTCCGCAATACTTCTCCCCTTGATGAAGGCAAATTGATTGGGGCTGACCAGGGGATCAACATCCAATTGACTTCCTATTAGCTAGGATTTTGGCAATGAACTTGAAGAGGAGATTGGGTCTGAAGTCCGACATGAGGAAGGCCCTTTTCTTTTTAGGGATGAGGCAGAGAAAAGTATGATACTTTGGATCAAAGAGGGGTTGAAAAAAAAATCTTTTGATGGCATAGATGAGGTCAGTACGGATGATGTCCCAAGAAGAAGCGAAAAAATCCATCCTGAAGCCATCCGGGCCAGGTGCTTTGGACTTATGGGAGAGGACAGCTGAGCAGATTTCCTCATCCGAGGGGATGGAAAGAAGGAAGGGCAGGAGGTAGTCAGGGATTCGGTTAGTGGTGATGTTATGAGGAATGGGAGTAGGGGGAAGGAGGGGGGTTGAACAGGCCAGAGAAAAAGGAAGCGGCTTCAGCTTTAATGTCTTCAGGTTTTCTGAGGATGAATCCATCAGGTCGAGAGAGAGAGAGAGAGAGAGGATGGAGTTGGCATTAGTCCCAGCCTTGAGAGAGCGGTAGAAATACGAGGTGTTTGAGTCACCCAGCTGAAGCCATTTGATTCTAGATTTTTGGCAAAAGAAGCTTCTATTTGGGAGAGCAAGGAGGAAAGCTCAGAGAAAACTAACTTCACATCATCAGCAAGGGACTGAGTAAGGGGATCTAACTGAATCTTGATCTGGATGGAGACAAGACGGTCTCTACAAGCAGCCACATTATCAGAGATTTTGCCAAAAGAGGATCCAGTGCGAAGCGCAGCATTGACATTTTTTAGCTTTTTGGAGAAAGCAATGAGAGGGGAGAGGAAGGGGTGGACCGGAATGTTCTAGGCTTCTCTAATAATAGGGATGAAGTCCTGATGAAGAGTCCATATATCGAAGAACTTTAAGGGCTTAGGGCCAAAGGAGATGAATGGGTCAATAAAAAGGGAGATTGGGCAGTGATCAGAGATACCCGAGGGAACAAAGGAGGTATAGGAGGTAGGGACGGAGGACATCCAAGCCTCATTGACCAGGACTCTGTCAAGCTTGCAAGCGACCCCGTTGGGACCGCTTCTCCTATTGGACCAGGTAAGCTTGGCTCCTGACCATCTTAAAACATGCACATCAATGTCCTCTATGTAATCACAAAAGGCATCAACAGAGGATGGGTCAATAGGAAGACCACCATGCTTTTCAAGGCTAGATCTGATAGTATTAAAGTCGCCAACAAGGGGGGAAAAAGCTTTGAGGTTAGACCAGAGCGCAATTCTATCAGAGGGGTTATTGGAGGTATAGATAACAGAAAAGAAGAGAAGATTGGATCTCGACAGGTCAGCAATGGAGAGGTGGATGGCCTGGGAAGAGGAGGAAATCTTAGTGACGAGGAATTTTAGAGGGTTCCAGATAATCTAAATACGCCCATGAAGACTCTGAGGGTATTTAGAGATGATGGACCAAGAGGGGGCAATGGAGGATAGGACACGAGGGGCATTTGATTCAATGGCCTTGGTCTCGAGGAGACAACAATAATCAGATTTAGATGAGAGAATGCGGGAATGGACAGCCGATTGCTTTGCCGTGGAATTTAATCCATGGATGTTCCATATGGTCCAGGGGATCATAAGGAGGGCTCAAGGTTGGGGGTCAAGGGTCTAAGGGAGCCAAAGGTAGACTGACCTTTAGATCGTCAATGATGCTCTTTAAGAGGGGAAGATAAGTGCGGTCTAGAGGAGACAATAGGGATAGAGCCTTCAGAGGATTTCTTGGGAAGGGGACGAGAGGAATCCTTTTTTTTAAGGAAGGCGCTTAGGGACAGAGGGGGAAGTCAAAGCAACGGTATGGAATTTGGTGACATGGCCGGAATTGGGTTGAGGGGAATGAGAAACAGAAGGGGGCATTGCTTCGGGTCAAAGGTAGACGAGGGACAAGTCAAGGAGCGGCACAAGGGAATACCTGAAGCTGTGAGGTCTAGGCCAGAGGCATTTGCAGTGGGAGTACCTGGATGAGGGAGATCGCAGGCTAGGGCATATGATTATGAGTTGAAGGAGGCTCGTCAGGAAGTAGGAGGCAGCAAGACAGGGGGCTGTAACTGTGACCAGCAAGGTAAGGGGCAGCATCAGGAGAACTGGCATTCAGGACACAAGGAGAGGTCGCAACAGTAGTCTTTAACAGCAATGGAGGACCTGACAGTGGGGGAGATGGCAATGATTAAGTCAATTGCATCGGCAAAAGGGGCCGTAGCAGGGGAGGCCACAACAATGGGAGAATCTTCGACCAAGGAGACTACAGAGCTGAGAGCGGCGACAACAGTGTAGGTAGGAGCAGCATCGATGTTTGTAGCCGCGAGGATGATGGCACCTTCGGAGGCGGCACCTAGTAACGTGGAGAGGTAGGTAGGGCGAAGGAGGTCAACAAGTGTGGGCACCTTCAGAGGCTGCTACCGGTGAGGCAAGGCAAGAGGCAGGAGCCATGCGAGAGGACGAGGAATATTCCGACAGAGGGAGGAGCCCTCGATCAGCATTGGCAGAGGTGTCGAGCGGGGGAGAAGGATCACGTGGGTTGAAAGGATCCAAGTTGGTTAGAGCCTGATGGGAAGCGGATCAGCCTGATGGGCTAAAGAAGAGGGGTTCAGGCAAGTGCTATGGGTCAAGAGGCATATGGGTCAGGTTAGTGGAGGGATGGATTAGAGGATGGGTCGGGGCAAGGGTTTCGGATGTGGTAAGGTGGCATAGGTCAAGTATTATGTCAATGGAACCAGGCTTAAAAGGAGGATGGAGGGTTTAAGACGTCAAAGGAGGGATAAGGGTGGGACTTTGGGAGGAGTGATTAAGACGTCAGGAGCGATAAGGTGAAGCGATGGGGACAGGAGAGGCGACAGAGGGGTGGCTCGAGATATAGCAGGAGCAAGGAGAGAGGCGCTCAAAGGAGAAAGGAGACTGACAAGAGGGAGAAGAAGAGGACTAGTCACCTTCTTCAGCGTCAGAGGAAGAAGACAAGTGGGAGGCAAAGCGGTTTTGTCCAAGGGATCGAAGGGGGATATCCAAAGGACCGATGAAGGCAGGTTCTTGGTGCAAGAAGGGTCAGCCATTAGGCTACGCTGGTGACGATTCCATTTTCGACGAGCCTTACAGCCACAAGAGGGTTCAAGGATGAAAGAGGGGTCAATAGGAGGGGTCACAGGGGAGATGAGCATTTGCAGTAGTAGTAGCAGCAGCAGAGGAGCAGGCGCTAATATCTGAAAATTATAGAGGAGTAGGAGGTAATACAAGTGACCGCTGCGAAAGAAGAAACTCGCCACCTAGAGGAAATCCACCTAAGGGATAAGAGAACACAAGAAGAACTACTTCTTCTCGAAGGCCGAAGGCTTAAATTATAAATAAACTCCAAGTATTGCATTCCATTCACTGGTATAAGTTTATATAAATGAGCATGGAACAACCTTCGAAACATAGGCAATTTCCAAGAATGAAATTAAAACTCATTGGAAAGACAAACATTGGGAAGATAAACAACTATCCAATAGGAAAGGACATTGGGAACCTTGAAAGGCATTTTCCACATCTTAAAGAGTAGAGGTGCCCAAGAAGTTCTAGAACCAAATTTGAATGGAATTTGGACTAAAAAGATGAATCTATAATTCTAAGTGTCTACAGTCAACCCAGACACACTTTACAAAAACGGTCATAACTTCTAGAAAATAGCAAATGATGCACCGTTTTTTATTGGAAAATAGACTTCTAGACAATTCCATCCATATATGGCACGACTTCTAGTTCCTTCGGAGTTGGCACAGGTGTCACCATGAAGTTACCCTAGAATCCTAAACTGCAACTTTTATTTCCAGCTTCTATCCTTTGGCTTAGGCTTGTGGGCTTATTGGACTGAGTTGTTAGCCCATTTGAAAATACTCCTGCATCAAGCGCCGCTGGTCTTGTATCCAAAAGCTTCGCATGAGAGGCAGTGGGGAGGGAGCGATTCAAAATGCACAGCTTGGGTGAAGGAGTGACCATCTTCAAAAATGGTGACTGAAGGAGGAGGAGATTCTGCAGAGATTTCAATGCAGATTCTAGCGTAGGCTAACCGATCCATAAGTCTGGTTCTTTGATCTGAATATAATGGCTTCCCTAGAACAGCGCCGATGATACTTAGCCCTTGAGCACACCAATAATAAAGAGGGAGGTATAGGAGAGTTAACCAAACTGGAGTAGTTTTGAAATTAACTTTGCTGAGAAAGCAACATCGGTCCAAGGTTCTAAGGAAGATCGGCTTTTTTCCAACCAGCCAGGGTCCTCCTTCGAGCGCACAGCACGTTTATCGGCTTCATCCATGAAGTTAAAGACGAAGAATCCATTGTCAAGAACAAAAGTTGATATAGCATCAGAGGCTTTCCATTGGTTTCCAAGGGAGGTCCTCAGAATGTGGAATGGCGGTCGACTCCCAAGGAAGTGACAAATAAGACAATTTTTCCATTTGACAATTTCCTGTTCCAGAAAACTCCAACTTTCTGCTCATCAACCACAGAGGGAGGGATGAAGAAAAGGGGGTGGCCAGAACAAGAAGGGAGGGAGGATGAAGCAGCAACCGATTTCCAGGACTTAGGGGGGAGGTGGGAGGAGGACTGTAGGGGGCAGGCCAGGGGAGAGGGGAGAGGTTTCAGGAGGGGTTCCGACACGGAGACCCACAGGAGGAGAGGTGAAAATTGGTTAGGGGAGGGGTGGGCTCATGGCTTAAGAAGTTGACTCTTAAGTGACTCACAGCCGGGATTTAATCTTTCCATAAACTTGGCAACATAGAACTCGAACTGTGTTTATGTTTTTTTTTTTTTTTTTTTTGTTATGAATAGATAATTCATTACCAAGCGAAAGAAGAATATACAAGGGGAAAAGGGGGGGGGGGGGCAGGAAGGCTTAAGCCAATAAGGAAAAGCCAAAACAAAGGTAAATAACAATATAACCAAAGCAAAATATGACAACACAACGAAACAAAACAAACATCGCAAGTTGAGGACAGCAACTAGGAGGGGAGGAAGCAACCATGATGCGATCAATTGGGGGGGATGAGATCCACCTGCAGATTCCAAGAAGCTATGATGTGGTTGTTTCCAAGGGAATTGGCAATAGGACGGGCATAGACGGTATGGATTTTGGAGGTATCAAAGTAGATAGCTTTCCAAATCTTATCCGGAGAGCGAGATTTGGGGTTTCATCTACGAATGTTGCGCTCCATCCAGAGATGGTTAATGGTTGTGCAAAAAGCCAGTTTACTAACTGTGTTTATGGTAAGTTGTCTTAATTTGTATTTCCTTTTTTTTTTTTTTTCCTCTTTCACCTCCCATAGAGAGAAATATGTAATTCCCTAAAGATATTACTTGAAACCAAGGGTGTCAAACCATCGGTTCAGTTCGATTTTGGTTGGGTTGAATCGGTTTCGAACTCGGAATGAGGGAGACCAAAACCAATCCGTTAAGGAATTCGGTTTTCGGTCGGCTTCGCTTTCGGTCCGATTAAGTTTCAATTTATTTTGATTTTTCAATACTAGGTTAATACCGGTATAAATCAATTTATTATCGGGTTTGAACCATAATGAAATATTACATTCATAACCTTTAGTGACGAAATATTTGACGCAAAAACATTAAATTTGTGCCTACATCATGGTTTATCATTGTAAGGGAAAGATAACTAATATTGAAACTAGTGGATAACTAATTACTAAGAAGATAATTAATATTGGAATCACAAAATGAACCCTATTATCCAATCATTCATTTAACTATCCATTTAATTTTGTATCGTGAACAAAAAGATCAATGGAACCATTACTACAATTTACAAATCAATTTCCCTATTCATAACCTCATATTCATTGATTTGTAACAATTCCCCTTACAACAAAAACTATTCTCACAAATATTGTAAATGGATCATTAATTCACCTATTTATAACTTTAATCATTTTTTTATCAATTTCATTCAGTTTGGTTTCAGTTTGATTATTGGTTGGTTCGATTTAGACCGGTTTTCAGCCGGTTCCAACATACCTCAGTCCAAACCAATCCAATAAGGATCGGTTTGGTTTGGTCCAAGTTTTTTCAATTGGTCTCGGTCGGCTTTATCGGTTCGGGCTAGGTTTTGACACCCCTAGTTGAAATTAATATCGGTGAGATGAGCCAAGAGTTCACTCACGATTTGCCCTCGTCTCTCTCTTTCTCCTCTAATCTCCGCTCCTCCTCTCTTCCTCCCTTCTCTCTTTCTCCTACATCTCTAATCTAAATCTTCTCAACTCCCAACTCCACCGCCATATCAAAGTCCTCCCCTCTTGTTGTCTTTGCCATATCCAAGTCCTCCTGCCCTCTCTCTTCCTCTATTTGGAAGAGAGTTCTCCGCAACTACTGGCCGTCCAGAAGGTGAATTCTCCCTTTCGAAAGGGAATGGAACAAAATAGATAATGACCTTTGCTAGCCCCTCCATATGCGACTTCCAAGCTCAGATCTCTCCACGACCGTATAGTCTCTAGCACCCCAAGGAGCAAGCTCATTGTTGCTTCCTAGAGTCTCCCGGATGATATTCTCCCTCCCCCTTCACTCCCCCCTTGTTTTCTTTTGATGTCGTTATTGTTGGGATGTTTCTCTTTGTTGAGTTTTTCTTTTTCTACTAGGCTAGCCTTTTCTCTAGCACTAGCCTTGGTCCCCCCCCCCCTTTTGTATTCTCTCGCTTGGTAATGAATTAATTTATTCATCCAAAAAATAAGGGAGAAAGAGATAAGAGAAAGAGAGGGAGAGAAATAGAAATTGTGGGAGAAGAGAACAGAAAAAAGGAAGAAAGAGAGGGAGAGAAGGGAGATCGCAGCCCTTTTCTCCACCATTGTTCTTCAAATTTTTGGGGAGTTGTGTACTGTTGATCTGATCTAATTCAAGGGAGGAGAAACTTCTGGAAGAACCAACCAGTGTACTGTTGATGCAGGGGTCCGCATAATCAAGTCAAGATGCAATGTCTGCCTATTCATTACAGAGTGTACAGCGCTAGGCATCTCTCTTGTCTTGGGGCAAGGGCCGAGACTTTGGGGCATGCCTGGCACCACCTCAATAGGATTTACAAACTTCTTTACAGCCCTACAGGTAAGCATGCTTGCTGTCCACTATTGTTCTTGATCAATTTTCCTTTTGTTTCTTGGTTTTCCCCATTCTAAATCTCCACTAGCCAACTGACCATAGTTTTGGCTAATCTTTGGAGGAACGATTCCTCTCATATAGAGAAGAAATCGACCCCAATTCTGGCCCATCCCTGAAAATCCATCTTGTTTCTAGAGCAAATCTTGGCTCAAATCTGTCCAAAGTTCTTGAAATTCATAAAAGTTCAAATCTGATTTTGTTTTCCCAAATGATTAATCATGCTTTGCTATTGATTCTAACCTAGTTCTGTGATTCAATTAGCCCTTGCTTGCTGTCCATAATTCTGATTTTAGAAATCTGGTTTTCCCTATATTAAAAACCTGTCTGTTTTTAGGGTTTTGGGGCTATACATGGGACCCAAATCGTAGGACCCAATACAGGTCAGGTTAGGACGAAATTTTGGGGTATTGTTGGCCTAATTAGGGGTGAAGTTCGATTCTGATTTGGGCCTGTTCTGAGGTTGTTTGCTGTTACAATTGAGAAATCTCCCTATTTTTATCTTTTTGTGCCCAGATTTGAGTACTTGAATTACTTTAAATCTGTCCGTAGTTTATGAACAAGATTTTGGGGTTGTGTTAATACTACCTAGTTTGATATTCACAAAGTTTTTTAGCCTATTATGATTTGAGGGTTTGAGTTAATTTCGTGACAATCATATACCGAAATTGTGTTCTTAAACGGAGTTCCAAAGTAAATGTTTTCAAAATTAGTTTTTCATCCAGCCTTTGAATTGTTATAAAATTATAGGGCTTTAATTCGAACTGCAGAATAAGAGGACTATTCCAATTTTCAAACCAATCGGTTAGTCGGATTGAAGTTAATTCTTTTTTCGATGAACACATTAATTCATTACCAAGAGAGAAGAATATACAGGGGGGAGAAAGGGGGGCAATGCCTAAATAAAGCCAAACAGCAAATACAAAAGAACCCAAAGCCACATTGGCCAATACTAAAAGGAAATAACCCAGCAAGGCCTTCAAAGCCAACAGCTACCAGAGGCTAAGAGAGGAACCAATGGGAGCGGGCAAAAGGAGAGGGGGACTAAGGAAGAGGCATGGTGTCCATCTAAAGGTTCCAAGATGAAAGGATAAGTCTGTTCCTAGGGGAGTTGGGGACAGGCTTAGGACGGAGGGATTAGATTTTGGAGGTAACATCAAAATAGATGGCCTTCCAAATCTTGTCCAAGGAGCGAGAATTGGACGATCATCTACAGATGTTACGTTCCATCCAAATGTGGCTAATGGTGGCTAAAAAGGCTAACTCCCCAATGGTGTAACAAATGCAAGAGACAGAAAAGGTCAAGTCCATCTAAATCGATTCTCTGTCAAAGTCCAGGATAGGTCTACTGGAGGGCCAACATTTGGAAAGAACTAATTTCTAGACTGAGTAGGAAAAGGGACATTTGAAGAATAGGTGGTTGATGTCTTCTGATCCAGAAGGACAGAGGCAGCAGGAGGGGGGAACAGGGATGTGTCGATGGATGAGAAAGGATTGGGTTGGGAGATAATAAGAAAGGCATCTCCAGAGAGTGAGGCTATGACGGGGGATGTGACCTTTGAACCAGACAAGGTTGCGCCAGGGAACCAGAGGACCTGAAGATCTAACAAAAAACCAAGCAGAGGCAGAGAAGAACATCCCATTGGATGAGGGGAGCCAGGTGCAAATGTCTTCTCTACCTCTGTGCCCAGGAGGGAGTGGGGGGAGAGAGGACCAGAGGTCAAGAAGAGGAGGGGAAGGAGGGGGGACCACCCAGGAGGAGAAAGGATGTGGGACACATGAGCAAACTTTGGAATGCCGGAGGAATAGATTATTCTGGGAGAGACCAAGGAGGATAAGATGCCAGTAGGGTGCCAGGGATCTATCCATAAGGAGGTAGTCTTCCCATTACCAATGGACAAGGAGATGGCATTGAGAGCCAAAAATCTAAGGGAGAGAATTTTCCTCCAGATCCAGGAAGCATCCACGGGGGAGGGGGCTGACCAAAGGAAATGATCTTTGAGAAGATAAGAGTGGACCCAGTTCACCCAAATCCCTTTCTTCTTAGAGGCAATTTTCCAGATGAGCTTGAGAATGCCTGAATTGACCTCTTTAATTCTCCTGATGCCCAGCCCCCCCTTCGGATTTGGGGAGACAGACTTTGTCCCAAGAAAGGGGGTGGAGGAATCTGGAGGCTTCAGAGCCTTTCCAGAGAAAGGAGCAAGAGATTCCTTTCATAGTCTTGATGGTAGAGGCAGGGAGGGAATAGATACCAGACCAATATAAGTACATGGATTGGAGCACTAATCTGATAAGGGTGAGACAGCTAGCATAGGAGAGTAACCTACCATTCCAGAGTTGGAGTTTCTTCCTAAAGAGGTCCAACATAGGTGAACAGTGATGAGCAATGAGCCTGGAGGAGATGAGAGGGAGGCCAAGATATCTGACAGGCACGGAGCCTAAGGAGAATCCGGTGATACCAAGAAGATGAGCCTGGGCATCATGGGAGACACCAGAGAGGAAGAGACTAGATTTAAGTAGATTAATGCAGAGACCAGAGATGGATTCGAAGGAATGGAGCGAGTCCATGATGGTGTGGAGGTGGGGTCAGCTTTGGAGAAGATCATAATGTCCGATTGAAGTTAATTTCAGTCTATCTCTCTAAGATACATGTCCAAGAGATACTGATTTCTAAACTACTCGCAAACCACTCGTTGGATCACTCCCATCTTTTGAAGGGTTCTTATCCTACCTATTAGATATTCTTTCCTAGAGTTTGACCTCCGTTTGAGAAGGTTGACTTTTGACTTTTGTTGACTTTTGGGGAAAAGTGGGGTATTCACTTAGTTTTGAATTAGAGAATTAACAGGGGATATACTAATTGCAAATTGTGACTGATTTGAACACTCAAAACTCAAAAGGTTGTAGACATTTAGGTAGAGGTAAGTGGGATTACAGAGGGATTACACCACAAGTGTATGGTAATGATTGTATGAAGTGATGTCTGATATGCTTGTATTGTTGAGATATGTTGGTGTATGCTTACTTGATATTCTTTTTATATGGCATGTGGTTATAGAAGTGATTGCAATTTTGTGAAAATGAATATTATTACGCGATGTATAATATGAAGGTGATTTTGTAAATAGGTGATTTTGAAAAATGTGATTTTGTAAAGGTGTGAAAAGAAAAAGTGTTGATGGTGAACAGACTGTAATTGTCACCCGAGAGGAAGTGCTCCATAGAGCCACGAAAATTGGAGATTTGGATACCCGTTGTACACAAGTCAATGGTATACGAGGTGATGAAAAAGTGACTTATAGGTGATCGGCCTATTTCTCTCTTGGAGTATGGCAGCAAGTTATTTCCTTCAATGTCGTCTAAAGTTTCTACGTGTGAAATTAAATAATGGTGTTTTTCTAAAAGTGATATTTGGTGAAAAGTTTTAGTAAACCTCTGTTAATTTTTTATTGTTATTAGTGTGTTTGCATTCTTACTATTTTATTTCATACTGGGCTGTCAAGCTTACCCCATTATTTATGACAACATAGAGGATTGAGATGGATTGTGGAAATAAGCTTTGAGGAAAGTTCGAGGGCCACTCAAAGATTTTTCCTTATAGTTGCTGCTTAATTTTCTTAAATGGATGTAGTAGGGACAAATTTGGGATATAAACTTTGATAATTTGGATCTTTTGAGTTTAACCTAGGACATACCTTAGATTGCCAATAGTAGGAGTTATTTGAGATTTACAACAATGGTTGGAATATATGGCTTGATATTTGAGTTTGATGAAGTTTGTTATAAATGTTTTGTTGATATCTATCGATCGTTTGATCAACACCCATGAGGGTTGTACCCTTCCCTGTATCTAGGACTGAGTCGAGATAGTTTATGGTGTAGGCAATCCCTAACATAGTTCATGTTAAACAAACTGTCTTTTTCTCTTTCTTCTAAAATTTTTTAAATACCCAGAAACATGTTCTCTTTTCTATTGTCAATTCTCTATTTCTCTTTCTTTTTCGTTAACTAAATATTTCGCATAGTGTGCGTGGTTTTGGGTTCTGCATGCAAGTAGGCAAGATAAAATTATCTGGTCCCCGTCTCCTCTGGGGCTATTCGCTTTTGCCTTTGCTTGGAATTTCATTCGTTCAAAAGACCCCCTAATCCCTTGGTGCAACATTATTTGGTTCAAAGATCATATCCCTCGCCACAGTTTCACAACATTGAGAACTCTCTCCAACTGCCTTCCTACGGAGTCATTCCTCATCTACCGTCACATCCGCCCCTCCTTCTTGTTGTCTTTGTTGGAATGGCACTAAAGATGTTAACCATCTCTTCTTTTCCTGCCACTTCTCCGCTCCTATCTAGAAGAGAGTCCTTGCCTCCTATTGGCTCGCCAACAGACGTATCCTCCGCTTGAGTAGAGAATGGGTCTGGGTTGACATGACCTTCGATAGACCTTCTATATGTGATACAATTAGAAAGCTTGCCTCTTGTGCTACCATCAACCATATCTGGACGGGGCGGAATCTTCGTAGATGGACTTTCAATCTCATTCCTATGATATGACTTGGAAAGCCATCTACTTCGATGAAAACTCAAAGATTAGTTGCATCAGACACCGTATGGTTCACGACAGCCCTTGGAACAGGCTTGTAGCTTATTGTTGTTTCCTGGGGTCTTCCTACCACTATTATCTCCCTCCACACAGATGTATTATCTTTTAGCCCCTATTGCGGCTGGGATTTCCTTTTTGGCCCGCTGATAGCCCCTTTGTGGCTTAGCCTCCCCCCTTTTGCCCCTTGTATATTCTTTTCCTCTTGGTAATGAATTTATTTATTCATCCAAAAAAAAATAATAATAAGGGACCAGTGCATATCTGTCCCACATCAACCTGGGTGCTATCAATAGTTCAGTCCACTTCTATTTTAGTTTTCTAGAGCACTTGAGCTTGTGGCACTTAAGACACCAAAGACACACTGTGATTGCAACATGCATTGGATTTCAATATTGTCATATAGCTATTTACAGAAAGTGAATCCCCCTGATGCCCAAGAAAAGTTCCAATTAAGGTAACCACAAAGAAAAAAAAAAGAAGGTAATGGATTTCCATGTGAGATGAAAAGAAGCATGGCCTTATAACGAAACTAACTTTAACGGAAATATGTGATGCATAGCCTTTCCCTAGAAAGATTCAATAATGTGTGTGATGCAGTTTAGAAGAAGAAGGCCAGCCACAAATCAGGCCATTGAACTTGACCAATTATGGACCAATATGTCTAATTTTGAGTGTCCAATGAGCAAGGATTAAAGTATCCATATCGGTCGCCGTATCGGTCGACCAAAATTAAGATACGTATCGGAGAGTATCGTATCGTATCAGAGATACGCAAAGATACACTAAAGATACACATATAAATGGATATGAAACACCTTTTTAAACACTTTTGCATACAATTTTGTTAAAAAAAGATATTGATAACATGTATTATGCATAAATACTAAATTGAGGGTATCGCACTAAGAATTCAAGGTTTGTAGTTGTCCCATAAATGTAAAATCCTTGTTCCCAACCTTGATTTCCACTTTAGTTAGAGAGAAATATGGTTGGCAGCAACTTTGGAATAAAAACCCCTCAACAAATCACGTTTTCCGAAAAAATACCCATCTTGGCCATTATATGACCGTAACGCACTATATCGGTACATACCGATACGTACCGATACTCACCAATACGTACTGATCGATACATACCAATACTCACCGATACGTATTGATCGATATATACCAATACTCACCGATACGTACTGATACTCATCGATACGCACCGATCGATACATACAAATACTCACCAATACGTACCGATACATACCGAAATATATATTTCACCTCAATTTTATATTTTCCATAGAGTATCAGTACATATCGATAATGTATTGTTGCATATCGGTATATATCGTAGGATATATATCAATATGAAAGGATTTTAAAAATTTCATGTATCATATCGGTGTGTATTGTATCGGTCAGCTAAATTTAAGATACGTATCAGAGGGTATCGTATCGGTATCTGAGATACTTTAAACCTTGCCAATGATCTTAGTATTTTTGGGTTTTCTATCGAAATGGATCAATTTCTATAAGCCCTGTTAGTTTAGACAAAAGAAAGGAAAGAGAGAACGAGAGAGAGAGAGAGATTTAGCGGAAGATAGTCTCTATCGCTTGATAGGGACTGATCTCTTCTTCTTATTAAATAGACTACTAAACTATTACAATATGAATCGGACAGCTGCCCTAATATGACTAGGAATATAAAAACATAATGTAAATCTAGTTAGTCCAACTAATCCTAGCTGGACTCTAACACTCCTAATTAGAATAGGAGAACTAATTACTGCTAACAACAGTCCTAGTCTAACTAGGACTTAACTTCCTAGTTTATTTAGGGAACTAACCAGAGGAGGAAGGGAGAAAGAAATTGACTCACAACACTGACAAGGAAAGCAATGTTAGGTCGAGTCACAATCAAATAATTCAGCTTTCCCACCAACCTCCTGTATTTCTCAAGATCATCTAGCACATCACCTTTTTCAGGCATAAGTTTCACATTTGGATCCATTGGAGTGCCAATAGGCTTGGATCCTAACATACCTGTTTCTAAAAGTAAGTCCAAAAGGTACTTTCTCTGAGACAAGGAAATTCCTTTTCTTGACTGAGCAACTTCAATTCCTAGGAAGTACTTTAATCGTCCTAGGTCCTTAGTTTGAAAGTGCTGCTGCAAATGTTCTTTCAAACTTTGGATCCCTTCAACATCATCTCCAGTAATGATAATGTCATCAACATATACAACCAGAAATGTCCTTTTTTCATCAGTCTTCCGATAGAACACAAAATGATCACTGTCACATCTTGACAGTCCAAATGCACAAACCACATCAATGAACCTACCAAACCATGCCCGAGGAGACTGCTTCAGCCCATACAAGGACTTCTTGAGCTTGCACACCTTTCCACACCCCCCTGAGGAACAAACCCCGAAGGTTGCTCCATATATACTTCCTCATGCAAGTCACCATGAAGAAAAGCATTCTTCACATCAAGCTGAAATAATGGCCAATGAGAGGAAGCCGCAAGAGAAATCAAAACACGAACAAAAGCCATTTTGGCAACAGGGGAGAAGGTATCCAGGTAATCAATGCCATAAACCTAGGCACACCCTTTTGCTACCAGCCGAGCTTTCAAACGAGCAAGAGATCCATCAAGGTTCACTTTAACTGCATATACCTAGCGACAACTAATAGCCTTCTTGCCAAGGGGCAATGATACAAGATCCTAAGTCTGGTTTTCTTCTAAGGCAAGCAGTTCCTCCGTCATAGCAGTCTTCCACCCAGGAGGCCAGGACTAGATAATGCCACTGCAAGAATCTTAGGAACATGATGACAAGAAATAGTAGAAAGACAGGAATGAAAGGTAGACGAAAGACCAAAATAAGACACAAAATCAGCAATAGGATGTTGGGTACAACTCCAAACACCCTTACGTTGTGCACTAGGAAGGTCTAGGTCAGAAAGAGGAATACTTGGTGTAGGATCCGTAGAAGAAGATGATAAGGTAGGTGTCGCAGGGAGAGGGGGGGCTGTTGCTTCCCGAACACGACGTGTATACACCTATAAAGGAGGTGGTGGTGGTACCTCTGTCTCAGTGGCAACCTAAGGATTAGAGTGATGGATAACATAAAGGGGAAGATCATCATCCAAATTAGACACAACAAATGACTCATTCGGATATAGGGTGGATTCAAAAAAGGAGACATCAGTAGTGACAAAATATTTGTGAAGAACTGGGGAATAACAACGGTATCCCTATAGAGTACAAGAGTAACCCAAACAGAGACTTAATGGCTCTAGGATCCAATTTTGACAAACCTGGACGATGATCACAAATAAGGCAAACACAACCAAAAACACGAGGGGGAAGAACAAAAAGTGGGTCAGAAGAAAATAACAAGGAATAAGGAATACCACCACACAAAACAGAGGAAGGCATACGATTAACAAGATAACACGCAGTGAGAACAGCATCAGCCCAAAAATATTTGGATACCTTCATTTCAAACATAAGTGACATAGCAACCTCCATCAAATGACGGTTCTTTCTTTCAGCCACTCCATTTTGTTGAGGAGTGACAGTGTCTAAACAAGAAGATTGGTGTATCATACCACACTTAGCCATAAACTTAGAAAATGGACCAAAAAGAGTACTCTTTTGCATTATCACTTCGTAGAATTTTGATAGTCATGCCAAATTGATTTTGTATTTCAGCAACAAAATCACAAAAGATGGTAAATAACTCAAAACGATTTTTCACTAAATAAAGCCAGGTCGTCCTAGAGTAGTCATCAATAAAAGTAACAAAATACTTAAAACCTAACTTGGATGTAACAAGGCAAGGCCCTCATACATCTGAATGAACCAAAGAAAAAGGAGACACAGACCGTTTATTAACCCGAGGGGAATAACTGACATGATGTAGTTTTCCAAACTGACATGACTCACATTCTAAACTAGAAAGAGTTAAAACTGGGATCAAGTTTCTATAGACTTTGTAAAAATGGATGGCCCAACTGGCAATGAACCTGATGAGGAGTCAGAGTACCCGAACAAGCTACGGAAGGTGCATTGTCTTCAAAAAGTTACAGTCCCCCAACCGTACGACCTCTACCAAGCATCTTCTTCGTCGGAAGATCCTGAAAAACATATGAGTCGGAGAAAGAGGTTATAGAACAATTGCAAGCTTGGGTAAACTTGCTTACAGACAATAGATTGAATGGTAACTCAGGAAAATAAAGAACAGATGATAATGATAAGGAGGAATTAAGATAAATAGTTCCAAAACCATTGACTTTGGCAATGGAGCCATTAGCCAATGTGACAGTAGCAGAGGACTTTTTAAAAGAGGAAAATATACCTGAAATACCAAACATGTGATCCAATGCACCTGAATCAATTATCTAGGGGTGAGAAGAAGAGGAGAGACACGAAATGGCATTACCTGTCTGAACTAGAGTAGCAGTGGAAGGTGAGGGTGCTTGATTCTGAAACTGATGATACCGTGCAAATTCTTCATCAGTCATTCTGAACACCTTCCCCTCAGAGTGTCCCGGCTGAGAAGGTTCATCAACTATAGCTGAATTGGAAAACTGCTTTTGAGGAGGTTTGCCATGAAGTTTCAAACAAAATCATTGGATGTGTCCTGGTTTACCACAATGATGACATGTACGTGCTGCTCCAGAACTATCCGAGAAGTTCCCAGTAAATTATCCCTTATTACCACCATTACTTGTACCTCGTGAAGTTCCTCGATTATTACCCCGTGATGCAAGTGCGGAATTTTCCACTGGAGTGGAATCCTAAGAATTCTCTCAAGATACGCATAAGACTCAGGAAAAGGTATCTGCAAGAGATGCCACCTTGTCACCTCCAAGAATCTGAGAACGAATAGAGTCATACTCTGTTCCAAGACCTCCCAAAAATCCCATAACTATCAATTGCTCTTGCTGGTTCTGCATTTTCTTTACATCACTGCTAATAGGGAGTAGAGAATTTAGTTCTTCATACATCCTCTTAAAATCAGTAAAGTACTGAGTTAGAGACCGACCCCTCCTATCAGTCCGATAAAATTCCTGAGACAGTTCATAAATACAAGAAAGGTTGTTCTGTCCAGAATACAGAACATTCAGATAGTCCCATAGCTCCTTCACAGTATCAATGTGAGTAACAACATCAACGATGGAGTTATCCATTAAGTTCAGTAGTTGTTCAAAAATACGTCCATTAAGTTCAGTAGCTGTTCAAAAATACGTGGATCAATTGTATCCCACGTAGTATCATTAGCAGGTCTTTCCTTTGTCAGGAGATCCTGCTGATCTCGACCAGTCAAAACAAGCTGCACAATTTTCTTCCATTGGTGAAAATTGGTAGCTCCCATAAGTTTCTTTTCTGTAATTTTATGTGATGATGAGGACATCACCTCAGTGACAATTTTCTTCCTTTCTGTGTCAGCCATTAGCACACAAAAGTAGAACTCAAAGAACAGTCAACCAAACAATCAATCTAACCTTCTTTGTTAGACCACACAAGATCAATGAAATAGCAGACAATCTTCAATAAAGATAACAACCAAAAGGGAATTGACTCAGATCTCAAAACCCCAATATACCAATAGTAGATTGAAGAATAAAACTCAAAGAAATATCCAGCAAACAATACCCAAAACCGTACCTAAAACAGTGGCAAAAATCCACCAAAAACGACCCAACAGAGAAGGAGAGAGAAGACCTGCGCAGGGTCCAAAAGAGGGACCTGCGCAGGGTCCAAAAGAGGGACCTGCGGCTGGCTGGAAACTGCTTGGATGGAGCTCTTCTTCTGGTCGAAGGTAGGTCCTGTTGTGGGGAGTAAAACCTCCAAAGATGAGTTGATTCCGACGGCTGGATCGTAAGATTCTTCAGTTCTTGAGTTCAGTTCCAGGAGAGAGAAATCAACCAAAAAACTATTCTTCAATCCAAGAAACCCCAACCAGAGATTACTCTTAATGATATGAGTCAATTCCTTCACACATATGACTGATTTCAGTAATCAGTCCATACACAAACCAGAAAACAGGGGATAAATCCCATCTTCAAAGAACCGTAGGTTCTTTAAGAAGAACCAGAGACCGTAGGCCCTTTTCTCCTTTTTTTTTTTTTTTATTTGTTTCTAAACTGTAGACTAGAAAATAGGACTGCTTTTTACTTGTTTAGAGATCAGACCAGCTCTGATACCATGTTAGTTTAGACAAAAGAAAGGAAAGAGAGAACTAGAGAGAGAGAGAGATTTAGCGGAAGATAGTCTCTATCACATGATAGGGACTGATCTCTTCTTCTTATTAAATACTACTAAACTATTACAATATGAATGCTGTCCTAATATGACTAGGAATATAAAAACATAATGTAAATCTAATTAGTCCAACAAATCCTAGCTGGACTCTTAACACTCCTAATTAGAATAGGAGAACTAATTACTGCTAACAGCAGTCCTAGTCTAACTAGGACTGAACTTCCTAGTTAATTTAGGGAACTAACCAGAGGAGGAAGGGAGGAGTCTGCGCAATCCGCAAGACGACTCCTTCTCTCTCACGATAGTCTCTAACAAGCCCAAATATTAAGAATTTAAGGTCTATACGAGATTAGTGTTGATTTCTATTTTAGTAAGTTGTATCCTTATTTTAGTAGCATTTCTAGAAGGCTGGACAGATACCCTACATTCTAGCCCCTAGTTTCTATTTTTTTAAAGTTCCAACAGAGTAGTTCCAATTTTGAAGAAGACTTAAGTTGTAAGGTATTCTCACTACCATACATAGGGGTCTCCTATTTTCTTATGTCATTGAAGTCATAAGAAAAGAGTAGGGGATGCACTAGTCCAACAAGTTGAACAATTTGCTAAACTCATGCTTGCTAATTTCTGTGAGATTCAGAACTCCTTTGTTGTGAGATGCAGTGAATCCCTTGGTGGGATGCCAAGGTAGCTTTAGTGGGATACCATCATACCAAGTTGGACTGGTGAGATGTTAATCAAGTTCTAGGTGATAAGCCTAGTTCATATCCTTCTTCTATCTTCTTTTCTTTCTACTATCCTTTTATCTTCTATCTTCTTTTCCTTCTTCCACTTTAAAGGTCAGAATCTGTTTTCAGTCTTGCACTGACTCTTTCTTCTTTGGTTTGCTCTCGAGTACTATTCTGTCCATTAACTGTTATTTGAGTTTCTTTTTATGTTTGGCCAGATCCTTAGGCTGCAGTAGACTCTAATTCTGTCTTTCAAAGTTTCTATTTTATGCCCACTTATTATTTTGTCTCATCAGCTGCTAATTCCAGACCCCACTTTCTAAGTTGATTTCCTTTGTTAGTCTACTCATTAATTGCTATTCTCTAGTGGTTACTAATTCTGGACTCCAGTTTCAGAAAGTTACTATTTTAGTAATCTCCTAATTTGCTCAATCTGATCGTTGGATCGGAATCAAACTTTAAGGGTTTATTATCCTTCCCTGTTAGCCCACTCGACCAGAATTCTAGCCATATTAATCTTGTCTTTATTTGGTTAAGTAAACATACGTTGCTGGTTTTGGTTCCTACTTCCTATGATTATATATTTACATGAGGTTTTCTAACCGTACTCCTTAGATGATTCCTCATTAGTGTGTATATATACAAAGATTAAAATATCGGTATCGATTGTCATATTGGTTGGCTAAATTCATACGGCAACCGATACCAATACTTTAACTGGGGGAGAAGTCTAGTACAAGATAGATCAAAAGAGGTGATGGAAAGACAAGTTTTCCACAGATATGCAAGTCAGCAAAGAAGAAAGCAAAACTGACTAAATTTATTATTTATTTTCAATAGGTACTTTGAGGATTAAAATTAATGGACTGATTGTGGAAGATCTTGCAAAAGTGGACGGAAGTGACTTATTTCATAACACGTGAAAACATGGGTCATCAGTGAAGCACAACAACTACAGTGGCTTCGTCCTTCTGAACCAGGAAGTAAGGCTATAGAGTGCTCTTGAGGAAGAAGAGTTAAAGAGATCTGTGATCAAGGTAAATGAACAAGCCTCCGACTCTGTGTCCGCATAGTCTGTAAGGAGAACCCAAAGAGTGGACAAGAACACATCCAAACGTACAATGGAAGATTGAGAAGAGATGGGCAACAGTGAGAAGCTTTCCTCTAAGACAAGATATAGCTACTAGAACATGAGGAAGGGATAAGGAAATACCTAAGGCATTGTGAGACTATCCATACAGTGTAGGAGAGTGTTGGAGATTTCCTTTTTTTGCCACTTTCCATAAGTTTTTTGTCACTGGGTAGCTCAGGAGAATGTCTTGGGAAAGGAACCAATCCCTACCACTTCCCTATTCGTCCAAATAGAGATGCTGAAGAATCCAACCAAAAAATGGTTGGATTTTGGCGACATTCTCAAGAAAGTAACTTTTTTTACACTTTCCTACTACAATCAAACAAAAGTTAGAAAATGGGGAGCATTTACACTCACTTTTTTACCCTTTCCTACTCCACCAACACTTCTCCGAAATCTCCCAGCCTCTGGACAACTGAATATATCAAAAACAAAATTTTCACCCTTAAAATTGTCTGCTTGCAAATAACCACCTCCTTGTTCCTTAACAGAGTTGCAGTAGATTGCTATGTGCATAAGAACATTAAAAACTAACTTTGGCACTCAAAACAAAGCTCAAATTACTTCGAAACTGTAAACACCTTAGAACTTCAAAATCCAAGAGGTTGCAGATTGATATCTTTGAGTGATTTGATTAATAGGACATCAAATTACAAAAAAATAAATAAATAAATATATATATATATATATAATAACAACTAATAAATAATGAAGTTCTAACTCTAATTAATTCCAAGGTTTTAATAGACCTCTGGCTAAATTACTCTTACATTAGAAGACTGTCAACAAACTTTTTATTAGAATAAAGTACCAACAAAACCACCAAATATTCCTAAAAGGACAAAAGAACATAACCAATAGAAGAATTGGAACATATTATGTATCACTTCATCACTCTATGACTCTTCCAAGAAGTTGGTAGATGCTGAAAACAACTGTATTATCATGATTGATGGCTCCTTTTTAAGTAGGATATCAATCACAAGATCATGAGAACTAATTTTATCCGTTTTGTTCCTAGACGACAAAGATTTATATCGCATAGACCATCCACCAATGAACTCAGTAGTAGGTATTTATAACTCAACCCCCAGGGCCCTTACATAAAGGGAAATCGTGGAAGGTGTGATGTCCCCAACCAAGGAACCCCAATAAATTTCCCAACAGTTTAGATAGCATCCATGTACTGATGTACCTAATTAAGCTTGAGTAAAGGGACAAGTGATAAAAATGAACAGATGTAGTCCGTAGCCAGGTGTGCAAACCCCTATTGGATTGGAGCTTTCTTGGCTGAGTGTTGTCTCGGAGAGAGGTAAAGAAAGAGGTTTAATGATTTTCTTGGTTTACACGTACTTTTGTTCAATAGAAAGTAGAATAGAATTAGTCAGCAAGTGATGAAGGCAATGATGAAGGGTACGAGGTTTACTGTTTCAACTCACTATGGCAGCACAAAACAGAAACTTTGTTTACAAACAAGATGAAAATTTAAATCCACACTCCTTTTCTCTCCTAATTAGCCACTTTTAGAAGAGGGAAAAAATCCTTTAATCTTTCTTGGGTTTAAGGGTTTAAGTTAAGATCATCTCTCTACAGGAAAAGAACAACAATATCAGAGTCCCACTAGAAAATTTATAAAGCACAGAACTTTGAGAATTCAAGAAGTGTACTAAGAACCGTAAAGTATGAAATAAACATCGACAGTCATCAGAGCCTTTAATACAATCTTCACCTTCTTGCCAGTTTTCCAACCTGTCACCAATAACTGTCGGTATCAATTGATCAGTTGAAGTTAAGATATCTGCTTCAGGATAACGAGCAATATATGGAAGTGGATTCTGTTCAAGGGGAAAATTACATGAGGCTATTATTAAAAAAGTGATAAAAATTAAAATAGGAAAGAGAGAGAGAAGAATAAGACTAAGAAAATATTGTAGATCAAGAAGGGAATGCATTGCTTCTCTTTATTAAATCATAACAAAAAATTTAGCGGGCATATCCCAAAGAAAGAAAGTGTACAAGAAATATAAAAATTATAAGCATATAAACAATTGGATCACATAAGACCTATCATCTCTCAAATCTGTCTTCAAACCAGCTTGTATATATTTCTCTCCCCAGCCCATTCTCGCTAATGAATCTGTTATGGAGTTGTTAGGTTAGGTCAAAAAATGAACAAGGTGTTCGTTTGGTTACAAAAGATCTTGCTCTTCAGATAATGTGTGCAGGCCTCCATGAACTATCTTCTTCTCAATCAGTGTTGTTGTTGTTTTTTTTTTTTTTTTGGGTGAATAAATAATTCATTAACAAAGAAGAAGAAAAGACATACAACCCCTAGAAAGAGGGCAAGGGAGAAAGGAGAAAAACAGAAAAATCCACCCTCAAAGAGGGGTGGTCCTTATGACAGAGCTTGGAAGCTCCTAGGAAGCAATGATGTGACAATTTCTTGGGGAGGGATTACATGTGGAGTAGACATTTGAAATCTTAGATTTAACATCAAAGAAGATAAGAGCTCTAAATCTTCCCAAGCGGCCTAGAGTTGGAGGTCCATTTCCTATGATTTCTTTCCATCCATATTTGGTTCAGGGTTGCACAGAAAGCAAGCTTGCCCATAGAATCACATATGGTCTTTCCCTAAAACATCATATCCACCCAGATGAACTCTCTTTGAAAGTGGAGGTATGCCTGTGAGAAGGCCAGCATTTGGACAGCACCATATTCCAGATAGAGGCTGAAACTGAACAATCAAAGAACAGGTGATCAATATCTTCCAGATGAGCACTGTATAGATGGCACAAAGAGGGGGCTGGAATTCTTCTCTGGATGAGGAAAGCTTGCGTGGGCAAGCAATTAGTGAAAACCCTCCAAGCCGTAAAGCTTTGGTGAGGGATGTAATGCTTGAACTAAATGAGTATGTGCAAGGGGAGGAGGAGCCATGGGTTATAACAAAGTTCCAAGCCGACTTGGCATTCACGAGACCGGAGCCGGATGGGGTCCAAATAATGAAGTCTTGACTCCTCTGATTAGTCTTGGGGGGGCCGGAAAGGAGTTCTAGACATCCGCAAGCTAGGTATTATCAGGGAAAGGCAGAGACCAAGTACTAGAGGATAAAATGTCTACAACAAGAGCATGCTTTGGCAGTCTGAAGCTATAGCCTATATATGACTCTGGCACTGAGAATATGTGAAAGAAATCCCATAGGGTGCATAGGGAGCCAAGGGTCTAGCCACAAGTAAGTAGAGGATCCATCCACAAACTAAGAGGAAATAGCTGCAGAGGCAAGTGTTCTGAAGGAGAACAATTTGCGCCACACCCAAGAAGCATCCGAGGGAATTCGCACAGACCGTCAACCCAGATACTTTTCTTTTTGAAAACTAATTTCCATATTAGCTTGAGAGTCCCCGATACTTGATACGTCTCAAACCCAATCCTCCTTCAGATTTTAGAAGGCTGATAGAAACCCAGCTGATTGGTCTAAGAAATTTAGAGCATGGAGGCAAAAATGGATTCAATATTAGAGGTGATGGATTTAGGAAAACCATATATTTAAGACCAGTAGATGTAAGAGGCTTAAAGAACAGATCTAATAAGCTCCAACCGACCTGCATAGGATAGCAACTTTACTTTCCAAAGTTGGAGGCACTTTCTAATGAGATCCAGCATTGGGGTGCAGTGATGGGCAGTGAGCCTTGCAGAATCAGAGACAAACCAAGGTGCTAGACTGGGAGCTGGCCTAGGGCAAAACCAGTCATCTCAAGTAAAGAGGCCTTAACTTGTCAGAGACTCCAGCCATGAAGATAAGAGATTTTCTAGGATTGATGCATAGACCAGACATGGATACAAGCTGATTCAAGCATTACATAATAGACTCCAAGGAGGTTGCATCAGCCTTGGAGAAAATCATCAGATCATCAGAAAAAGTCATGTGGGTAATCTTGGCAGCTTTACACTTGGGGATAGCAGAGGATGAGATGTTGGTCAGTAGCCAGCAAGTTCCACCCTGAGTTCGCGGAGCGTAAAAAATAAGAAGTACAGAAGTTGAAGGATGCCGGCTTCATTTAAGAAGAAAAGTATGCAGACTGGTTGGTCAACATTGTCCCCATAAAGAAAAAGAATGGGCAAAGACTTCTGCATAGGACTTCCATAGCCAGACAAAAATATTGGGAGACAGTGGACAACCCTAACGAATTCCCACAAAGGAGAAGTACCCAGTCGGGCTGCCATTCACTAAGACCAAGAAGCAAGGCGAGGCAATACATTGATGAATCCAATTGATGAACACATGCAAGAATCCCATCTTTCTCAGAACTGAGAGAATGAAGTCCCATCTCAGGGAGTGAGATGAATCAAAGGCCTTGTGTATATCAATCTTCAAGAGGAAAGCCGGGAAGTGAGATTTTCTCTTGAATTCTCTAACAATCTCATGACAAAAAAGGATGTTGTCTCCAATACTCCTACCCGGGATAAAAGTCGCTTGATTATCACTAACTAGGGAATCAACCACAAGCTTGAGCCTGTTGGTAAGAATCTTGGCAAGAAACTTGTATAGGAGGTTGCACAGAGAGATTGGCCTAAAATTATTCATAATGTCAGCTCCCTCTTTCTTAAGAATGAGGCAAAGGAAGGTGTGGCTAATTCCTTTGATTTGGTTGGGGTTGAAGAAGTTCTTAACTGCCTTTATCAAATCCTCTTTGACAAGATCCCAAGAGGAAGAAAAGAAACTCATGTTGAAGCCTTCAGAACCAAGAGCTTTACTTGCTTTATGAGAGAGAGTAGCTACTGAAATTTCCTCATCAGAAGGGATGACCATAAGAAAATTGTTCAAGTTCCCCGGGGATGAATTTGTTCATGATGCCATCAGGGATAGGGCAAGCCGGCAAGGGGTCTAAACTGAAGAGCTTCTTCAAATAATCAGCAGCAACCTCATTACTCTCATCCACTTTAAAGACTTGAGAGCCATCTGGGGTGGTAAGCTTTGGGATGGAGTCGAAGTTATTTCTAGCTCTCAAAGAACAATGGAAGTAGGCAGAATTTGTGTCACCAAATTCCAACCAATTGATCCTGGACTTTGGCTTCAAAAAAGTTTCCTCTTGGGCAAGCAGGGAGGAGAGGCATTCTAATTCAATCTTCTCTAGATTGGCCAGAGAAGAATTAAGATAGTCCATCTAGAACTGAATCTGAATGGAGGTAAGCATGTTTTTGCAATCAATAACTAGAGAAGAGATAGTCCTGAAGGAGTTAGTATTCCGGCCTTTAAGGGCTTCTTTCACATTCCGGAGCTTTCTGGCCAAAGCAATAAGAGGAGTGGTGAAGGCATTGACAGGCTTAATCCAAGCATCCTTGATAAATTGTTCATGTTGATGACCAAAGCCAAATCTCCATCCACCATAAAGGAATGAATTGTTAGTGTTGATTTGGGGAATTGTGACTTGCATCAATTGACACCAAGCCTCCTCTATTTATAATTGTAGGTGTTGAATCATGTAATTACTACCGCAGGGGCATTCTAGGCTTTCCCCATTCCACTGACCCTAATTAATGAGGGGGCGATGGAAGGGGGCATACTTGTAACTTTCTTTTTGCTTTGCTTATTATAAATAAAGGCTTGAGTGATCTCATTACTCACTCAAGCATTCTACCCTAGTTTGGTATCAAAGCCAATTTTCTGATCTGTCTTTCAAGCCTTCCCTTTCTCTTTTTCCGAAACCGCAAGCCTCCATCCTCTCGAACCTCCATCTCCTTCTCAACCTCCTTTTTCCTCTTCCTTTGTATCCTTAATTCTCCATAGGGCAGCACAAATAAGGTGATTCATATGAATCTCGTTACTGTCCTATACATTACCTCAATGTTTTAAACCCAAAAAACTACAAGAATCGATTAGGGTTTTTCCCCTCTTTGCAATTTTTTATTCTTGGAGTTTGATTCTTCCTACTTTAATATCAAATATCCACCTATTGAAGATCAAGTACAGAAAATTGGAAGAATTCATCACTGCTTGCAAGATTGAAACCCATCTTCACCTGCAATCCCCCAAATTTAGGGTTTTCTCCAAAAACCTTTACCCTATCGATTTTAGTTTTCCCTCTCTCATAATCAGTTGATATTTGGAGGAGACCCTCCTCACCCCTACAGAGGAGATCGACCATCCCTATGGCCTTACCTGCCAAGGTTGTGTGTGTAATCCTAATCTTCTTTAAAAATTTAGGGGTTTTGGACCTATCTCACCAATTCTTCGTTACAATTAGATAAATTTTGGAGGAGTGCTTCATTACCCTTACAAGGCAATTCGATCCAAATTTAGGCTCCTTCTGATGGTTGTTTCTGAATGTTTGGTATTTCTCCCATTCATTGTCGATATCTCCTTGGTGCCATCATGTCTAAAGTAACTACTGCAACCTCAGTATCTAATGTGCAAGGTCGCAATGAATACATACCTTTCGGTACTAGCTCCGTGAAATTGGAGGAAACTAATTAGCTCTGGAAGGAAAAGTTAGAATGTAAGGTTTGTGATTAAACAAGGGAGAAAGAGAGGAAGAGAAAGAAGAAGGAGAAAGGGTTGAAGACGAAGAAGATGAAGAAGAAGTATGGTAGAATGTGTGTTGTGAGTAAAGTCTCACTAACACCAATATATTACTTCACTAACATATTTACAAGATATTGCACATGCCTCCCTAAGAAGGGAAAGGAAAATAAAACATATAACGTGACAAATTACTAAACTACCCTTAGGGAAACATAACTAATATCTCTAACACTCCCCATCAAGCTGGAGAATAAATATCATGCATTCCCAGCTTGGACAGCAGAGAACTAAAGTGATGATGAAGAAGACCATTTGTGAAGATATCAGCCAGTTGATCTCTAGTCCTCACGAAAGATGTGCATATGTAACCAATGTCAATCTTCTCTTTAATGAAGTGTCTGTCCACCTCTATGTGCTTAATCCTGTCATGCTGCACAGGATTGTGGGCTATACTTATGGCAGTTTTTTTGTCATAATAAATCCTCATAGGTGCCTCAATATCAAATCCCAACTCTTGGACCAGCCTTCTCAACCAGAGAAGTTCACACTCCATGAGCCATGGCTCTAAATTCTGCCACTGCACTAGACTAAGCCACCACAGCTTGTTTCTTGCTCCGCCATGTAACTCGGTTTCCACCTACAAATGTGCAATAGTCTGATGTAGATCTCCTATCAGAGACTGAACTAGCGCAATCTACATCAGTGAAGCCTTCTATCATCATGTGGTTATGCTTGGCAAAAATTAGTCATTTTTCTAGAGAGGACTTCAAGTACCAGAGAATGCGCTAAACTGCATCCAAGTGCCCACTCGTGGGAGCATCCATAAACTGACTCACCACCCCCACTGCATAAAGTAATGTCTAGACAAGTCAAGGACAAATAAATGAGCTTCCCAACTAGCCTTTGATATTTCCTTGCATCAACAAGAGAAGGGTCAGCATCTTCTTCCAGCTTATGATTCTACTCAATAGGAAAACTTGCAGGCTTGCAACCTAACATTTCTGTTTCTTTCAATAAGTCTAAAATAAACTTCCTTTGGCATATATTTATGCCCTTCTTAGATCTAGACACTTCAATCCCCATGAAATATTTTAAGGGTCCGAGATCCTTAATCTCAAACTGTTGGGCTAAGTAGTTCTTCAGATTGGCTATCTTAGTCCTGTCATCACCAGTTACCACAACGTCATCCACATAGACAATCAAGGTTGTAATGATTCCATTACCACACTTGGTAAACAGAGTGTGGTCAACCTGACTTTCGGAATAACCATTCTTCAGGATAGCCCATCGGAACCTTTCAAACTAGGCCTTTCGAGACTGTTTAAGGCCATACAAGGCCTTCTTGAGAAGACACATCTTTCCTGCAACAGAAGGGAACTTAAAGCCAGGAGGAGTTTGCATATACACCTCCTCTTCTAAGTCACCATGTAGAAAGACATTCTTCACATCCAATTGATACAATGGCTAATCCTTATTTGCTTTCAGAGACAAAAGGACCCTTTTAGTGTTATGCTTAGCCACAGGAGCAAATGTCTCTTGATAGTCAATCCTATACACTTGATTGTATCCTTTCGCCACAAGCCTTGCTTTGTACCTCTCAATAGTACCATTTGATCGGTACTTGATTGTGTAGACCCACCTGCATCCAACTGGAGTTCTCCCCTTGGAAGGTCAACCAATTTCCTGGTATAATTTTTTTCAAGGGCCATCATTTCCTCAGGCATGGCTTTCTTCCACTTAGGGTTAAACATAGTTTCAGAAACATTCTTGGGAATAGAAGCAGATGAGAGAGCAATGGTAAATGTAACACCTGTAGGAGAGCGAGAGTCATAGGAAACAAACTGGGCTATAGGATTAGTACAAGCTCTCTTTCCCTTCCTAATAGCAATAGGAAGATCTAACTCTAATACGGAAGGAAGGATAGTACCTGACTCAGGAGGGTGGATCTCAGGAGTTGGATTCATAAAGGACTCTTGACAGGTCTTCTTGTTCCTCCTTGGGTACACAATAGTCTCCTTTTTATTACCTGAACCTGAACCACCTCTTGAATGATCACCAACATCAATAATATCCACCTCTTTGTGTTTCCCAATGTCAAGCATAAAAGGAGAGATAGGCAATGGGGAAAGAAAAGGGATCTCACCAGTAGCCTTTTCACCTCCATTATGCTCCCCCTGAAAAGGATGCTGAGAAGACGCAAAAAAAGGTGCAGACTTAAGGAAGGTTATATCTTTAGAGAGAAGCCTTCGTCTGGAAGAAGGATGATAGCACTTGTATCCCTTGGTAGTGGAGAAGTGGCCAAGAAAGATACATTTAAGGGCCTTGGGGTCTAGTTTAGTCCGTGAAGACTTATTAACATGGACATAACAGATACACCCAAACACTTTGGGGGGAAGAGAGAAAGAAGAAGGCTAAGGAGATAAGATGTCCAAGGGAGTTTTGGAGCCAAGGAGTTGTGTTGGCATATGGTTGATCAAATAAGCAGCAGTAAGGAGAGCATCTGACCAAAAAGTTTTAGGAACATGCATGCCAAAGAGAAGACTCCTACTGACCTCCAACAAATGGCGGTTTTTCCTCTAAGCTACCCCATTTTGTTGGGGTGTGTCAACACAAGCTATCTAATGGATAACGCTACGATCAGTAAAAAAGTCTTGAAGACCACCATACATATACTCCCCCCCTTGTCAGAACAAACAATTTTAACTTTGGTGTCAAACTGTGTACATACCATATGATAAAAAAATTCAAAGGCATTATACACATCACTCTTGTGCATCATCAGAACAGTCCAATTAGCACAAGAAAAATCGTCAACAAATGAAACAAAGTAACGAAAACCAAGTAGAGAAGTAATAGTAGAAGGTCCCCAAACATCAGAGTGCATAATATGAAAAAGAACAGTAGATCTATTACCATGATAAGGATAAGAAGAACGATAATGTTTGACAAAAATACATGGTCCACAATGAAATACATGGGAACTAGGAAAAGAAGAATAAATGAGGTAACTGTTTTCTCATAACAACAAAAGATGGATGTCCAAAACATTAATGCCACAACATCTCAGAATCCATAGAACTGTTATCAGTATGTCCACACAAATAAGACTGAGTTGTAGCCGAAAAAGGTGATTGAGATTCAAGAAGGTAGAGTGTAATACCCCGCTTCTTAAACCCGGTCTGATTTCGCGGTTGAACCGGTTTAACCATGCAGGAACCGAGCCAGAGGAAATTAGAGCGGGTTCCTTATGGGCTATGATGGCTCGGGTGACCTTAAACACCGGCTGGCCCGACAAGTCCAAGCCAGTGCCAGAAGAGACGGGAGTGCCCAAGCCGTGTACATGCACCTACCATAAGGCTATGTACGGATAAAGCAGGTATTGTAGCCGTATTTTAAGGTATATACGTATGCTACATCGTATGCCGTGGGTGGGGTTCACGCCGAGGCCCGAACCCGGTCAGAATCCCAAGTTTTGGCTCTCAGGTGGGTAGGACAGGTGGGTGCACCCACCCACCTGAGTGACCCATCCATGTGCACTATTCACTTAATTAGAAATTGTATATATAGCTTTATGTTTTTCTTTTCTTTCCATTTATGTCACCCGTACGTTGGTGAGGATAGTAAAGAGGAGAGAGAAAAGAAAGGGAAGAAGAAGGGAAGAGAAGGAAGAGGAATAAAAGAGGGATTTCAGTGGCGCCGAAGCTCGATCTTCCCATTCCGGCGCCAGGAGAGTGATCTTCAACTCTAGATCTACGGTTAGAGGTAAGCAAAGTTGGGTTTTGTGAACATTCACCATATCCAAGCTTTAAACCCTTGATTCGAGTATGGTTTCTTGAGATCTTGTAGATCCCCTTTGAAATGATGGATCTAAGGTTTAATAGATGATTTATGTGTTGATCTTGAAGGATTTGAAGAGATATTGACAAGGTGGAAGAAGCATTGTGAGTTTGAAGTGATTTGGAGGGTTTGAAGTCGTTCTTGAGCAAAGAAGGTAAGATGGTTTCCCATCACTTGAATCTAACCTAGATCTAGGTTAGAACCATCCTATAGGACCTTGAAGGTATGAAGAATGGGTGGGGAAAAGCCCCATTTGAATCCCCAAAGAATGGAGAAAGTTGGGAAGAAACAGGGTGTTTCCCGCCAAGACCGGTGGGTACAACCGGTGGGCCCCTACCCGCCTGTGGGTACCCACCTGAGAAGGCAGGGGGCCTTCGGGCCCAACCGACGGGCCCTACCGGCGGGGCCCCAACCCGCGGTCCATACCGGCGGGCCCCTACCCGCCGGTCCCAACCGGTGGGTAGGACCGGTGGGCCAGACTACCCACCTGTCTGACCCACCCGTGTGGCCCCGAAGGTGATCCTTATGTCCGATCGAACCCAAATCGGACGTGTGACCTTCTTTTAACGTTCTAAACATGATTTTATCATCGGATTTCATTAATTTTGATCCTAAAATGGTGTGAAGTACTAACCCCGCTCAATTATGTTAGGTTCACCAAATCCTACCCAATTCGCACCGGATCTCACCCGTACCGAACAGGAATCCTTATACGCTACAGGTAAGTGGGGAGAGGACGTTTGGCCTTGTTTCAAGGCATTGTTTGGCATTCATTTAATTATATCTAATCTAGTCATGCCATCATAAGAATGCTATGTAGATTAGTCATTCCACACATTAATGTGCATATGTGCTATGTTTACTTTCCAATTGCCAATTGAATGAGATGCTTATATGTTGAATGTGGACATCATTGTGCATGTTGCATTGATAGACTAGATGCCGTAGTCGGCTTGGAGACGAGTGCATTGGTGGCCCGTGGAATGGGACACAGAGGCACTATGCAATCGTACTAATGTCATATAGGAGCATGCGGTATTAGGATTCTCACCATCCCGTGCTACGACCCTTCCCAACAGGGGTTAAGGTGTTGGGTTATCATTTGGGGGGAAGCAGTGGTCGCGGTCGTCGGGTCACTGTGGCGGTTAGACATAACGCCCGACGGGTCATGTAGGACAGTCGGCAACCCCGGTGGTACATTCAAGAGGGACAATCGTACTGCTTTTAAATTGCTGGAGTCAGCACCTTTACTTTCAGTCATTTACATTTCTGTTGAGAGCCGGTGGACGGCATTGTCTTTACTTTTCCGAGTACTCACGGTGGGCCTTCTCCGACAGCCCTATGGGCGTATCGCGGGAGGGAGTTCGCGGCTCGTACCCGGAGTATACGCGCACTGTGGTTGTAGTAGCACTAAAACCAAGGACTTAGTAATGTTGCTTAGGTGGATGTGATTTAAAATGTATAGCATGGCATGTAGTGCATATGATGTGTTGTGATGTGTGGACTGCTGTGTGGTCCATCTTTCTACTTGCTGAGCTAGTGAGCTCATCCCACGTATACGCCCCTTTTTAGATGATTTTGCAGGTCATACATCTGAGGAGCACGGGGTGGGTCCCACAGTCGAGTTTCCTGAAGAGGACTGGTGAACCCCTGAGGAGTTAGAGCACGGCACTGACTGCTCGTGCGAGAGCTATGCTGCGGGACAGCAGTTCTGAGGCCGAGCTGAGCTCCACCTGGGAGTCCGTGCTGAGCTCCACTTCTGAGGCCGAGTTGAGCTCTACTACGTGATGCCGAGCTGGGCTCAACCCTTGATGCCGAGCTGAGCTCTAGCCTTGATACCGAGCCGAGCTGTGTACTCTGATTGTTTTGATGATTTCCTGTATATACTTGATATATGAATTGTACTTTTATTATGTAATTATCATGCCTTCGGGCCCACATGTATATAATTATTGTATCACAATTCGGGTATCAATTATATGGGATTTAGTTGTGCGTATGTTGTGGTGGAATACAGTATCTGATGATCCTGGCAGGTTTGGGTTAACCGGTGTTAACTCGGTCACCGCTCCGGTTCAGTGTGAACGGGGTGTGACATAGAGTCCTTTCTCCTCATGCCCATTGCCAATAATCCTCTTCGTCACCAAATCCTGAAAGAGAAAATGAAAAGGAAAAAAAGTAACACAACAATTTAAGGACTTCGTCAGGTGACTCACAGATAAAAGATTACGGGTAAGGTCAGGATTGTGAAGCACAGAATCAAGTGAAATGGAAGAAGTAACAAGAATGCTACCGTTACCAGAAATGGAGGAAAGGGAGCCATCAGCAACCCTGACCTTATCTATACCAGAACAAATAGAGTCCGTATCATAATAATGGGACATACCAGTCATATGATCTATAACACCAGAATCAATAACCCAAGATGGTGCTATGGAAGGGACAAATGAGGAAACCTGCAAGGCAAAAGCTGAGGAATCTGGCACTATAAGGGAAGAAGATGATGAGCCTCCCAGTTGAGACATGACCCTACGGAATGCTGCAATATCCTCACTAGTTAGGGAACTATGCTTTGCCTGTGGGCTAGGAGTAGACCCTATAGTAGCATGCTCAGCCTCAACACTGTGGGCTCTAACTCCCCCACTACGTCCACCACGAGCACCACTAGAACCACCACGCATGCCAGGAGGTCGACCATGAAGAACCCAGCATCTCTCTTTGGTGTGCCCAAACTTCCCACAGTGATCACAACGTCTATCATCTTTACGATATAAGCCTTAGCCTCGGCCACCACCATGCCAATCTCTCTGAGAGCTAGTAGTAAGAGTTGACTGCTCAAGGGAAGGAATATGTTCCATGGCCACCCGCCTGGCCTCCTCACTCTTTAAATAGCTACACATTTCATTAAGAGATGGAAGTGGAGACCGGCTTAATATCTATATCCGGATAGGCTCATAGTCAGGATTTAACCCACCAAGCAAAATAAGAACCCGTTCTTTCTCAAGTGTCCGATAAACCTTATCCTCAAGATTGGACAGTTGGAGGTCCCTGTAGTGATCATACTCCTCCCAGAGACTAATGACAGTATTGTAGTACTCAAAAATGGTCCTAGCCCCTTGCTTCATACCAATGACTTTCTGGAGTAGTTGATAAACTTTAGCCGAGTCACCCACACGGTCAAAAGTTTTAGTAACACTGTCCCAAATATCCTTGGGAGTTTCTTTCCTCATAAACCTTCTTCCAATCTCAGGTTTCATGGAAAATATCAGCCATATTATAACAGTGGAGTTTTCGGTCTCCCACTTTGGATATGTCGGGTCATCTGGTGCAGGAGCCTTAATGGTACCTGTAACATACCCTAGCTTTCCCCTACTCCACAAGGAAAGCTTCACAGAATGAGCCTAATCCAAATAGTTGGTGTTGTCCAACTTCACAATAGAGATCTGACTATATGGGTTATCAAAAGCCATAGGAGTAAGAGGAGCACTACTCGATACACTGGTTGAAACATCACCAAAAAGGGCTCCAAGTCTACTATCTTTAGACATGTTGTGGATGAGGAGTCACAAACACAATGAGTACACACTCTACCCAAAACATCCTTCCCAGATACTCAAATAAATCCCACAAGGGAAGAAACACAATAACCAAAAGAAAAAACAAGATCAAGGCATACTAATAGCAGCAAAACAGATCATACCACTTCACAAGACCAAATAATACATCTCACAATCCAATAGGGCTGAAATCCATCATAAACGCCACTTCAGAAGCCAACAGAGAAGAAAACAGGGGAGGCGGTACCTGTAAATCAGTAGGAAAAGAGGTTGTGACCTCACAACAATCTCTTCTTAGGACCGAGAGCTTGGGGGCTTTGCCATTCCAATGGGTATGCACCCCCCCCCCAAAAAAAAATGGTGGCAGGATGAGAGAAAAATAAGGTTCTCAAAAACAGGAGGGCGGTAGTCATGGGTTGCTCAGAAAATGACTCTAAAAGCTCCTCAACAACTTGCAATCCTTCTAAAAACTCTTCAAGTGTTTGCTTTGACCTTCTTTCAAGCTCATCTCATAAATACTTCAAGTCTTCTCACATAATGATCTCTTCTTTAGAACCCCTTTGTAACCTATGGTTCCAAAGAGAGGAAATAGAAGGAGAGAACTTGTAATCCGACTCTCAAACCAAGATCTTGTGCTCTCATACCAAGTTATAATGTAAGGTTTGTGATTAAAAAGGGTGAAAGAGAGAAAGAGAAAGAAGAAGGAGAAAGGATTGGAGAGGAAGAAGTATAGTAGAATGTGTGATGCGGATCCGAGGGATTTGGATCGCTTAGGAGCCCACAAAAAAACAGATATTTCAATCTAAGCAAACCAGTGGCAACTTTGTAATTTCAGGTATAATTTAGGAGTCTTTTAGAGTGAAATAAGTGACTAGGCTCTTAACAGGAATTAAATCCAAAGAAAAGGTCAATTCTGAAAATAGGAATAGTTGTGGGGCTAAACTGAAATAAGAATCCAGAATAAGGGTTATCTTGAGAATATCAAAGAAAGGGGTTTAAATGTAAATGAGAAAATCATCTTCTACCTTAGTCATATACCCTATGGCCCGTCAATTACAACAGGAAATCACTTCAAAAACGGCAATCAAATATGAGCAGCACCTGCTGAAATCAGATCTGGCGGAAGCTTCAGGCAACCTGAGTTGCAGGTTCTTGTTTCTCGGAGCAGGAGTCACTTTCAGGCCTGATATTCAAGGGTTAGGGTCGCCTTTGGGAGGGCTTCCTTCGACCAAAAGCTTGACCCAAACAGATCTCACAAGAAAGAGATCGATCCACACTTGTGGTGCTGCTAACGTTGCCCACAAATAGAGTATCCCAGAACAGAATATAACACTAGGAAATAAGAAGGATTAAACAGCAGAAGAAGAGAAAAGATAAGAAAAGAGAGAGATGGAAGTCACGGCAGTCCATATTCAGCCAAGCAAAAACATTCAATTTTCAAAACTTCAAGTCTGTCCGTTACTAGCATATTACATGACTACTCTTAAAGGAAAATTCAAAGCATCACAATGGTAACTAATTAAAAATGGAAACTAGACTAGATAGAAATTGAAATAAAAATCCAAGCTAAATAAAATACCACAAACTAATTTCTAAACCTAAAAAAGGAAAGTAAATAAGAAAATCCCAAATCAAAGAGATCCCTTCCATTGCCCAACTGCATCAATGTGTGTTGTGAGTAAAGTCTCACTAACACCAATATATTATTCACTAACATATTTACAAGGACACATACCTTCCTAAGGAAGGAAAGGAAAATAAAACATATAATGTGACAAATTACTAAACTACCCTTAGAGAAACTTAACTAACATCTCTAACAGGAAAATGGGTGAAGGGGGGATCTCTTCACCCATCTCTTAAATTATATCTGGACTTTGGGCCCATTTCTTAAAAAATAAAAAAAATAAAAAACTTTAACGAGAAATTTCCATTATTTGAGACCATTTCTTCAATTTTACTATTTACATATAGGTAGTTGCCAAACTGTTTCTCATTCTATACTCTATTATGTCTAGTAGCTACCAAACAGTTTTCATTTTCAAAAATGATTTTCATTGATGATTGTTTTTAAATAAGCCATAAAAAATAATACATAAATGACACCAAAGATAGCCTAAGACCCAGACGATTTCACCCCAGCAACAACCGGTTAGGGTTTTCACCAACAAGATTCAGCAACCAATGGAGAGAATCAGAATCAAACAGATCTTCAGCGTAGCAATAGTAGCAGGGGAATCGATTCAGCAATAGCAGCAGGGGAATTGATTCAGCAGTAGAAGCAGGGGAATCGATTTAGCAGTAGCAGCAATATAATCTTCATACAAATCAATCTTCATCAAAATATGAAACCCTAGTTCTTCTTCTTGCAATATAATCTTCATACAAATCAATCTTCATCAAAATATGAAACCCTAGTTCTTCTTCTTCTATCAACTAGCGTTTCACAAAGAGGAATGGACAGCATCAATGGTTGTACACCACAAAACAGAGAACCCTATACGTCTCTCAAAACAGTTATCAAGAAAAGGCAAGTACTGGTTACAACTCTGATACTGTGTAACTAAAGCAGGACCTGTGAAACCAGTACCTATAAAGCAGAGAGGAGAGAATAGAAAAAGAGTGAGAGAATGAAGGGAGAAATTGAACCACGATAGAGAAGAGAATTATACTCCTATTATGGACGGTGTACGTTTATTTATAGTGCTAGCTAACAGCAATAGACTCTCAGTAGGACTCCTACTAAGAGTACTAGACTAAAAACAATCAAATGAGGAAAAGAAAAAAGCATATCACGATAGGGACACTCCCACTTTTGTGATCAATAAATAATCCTAATAATAATAGAGTAACACAAGGGCTTTGACAACCATACCCCTGTGGTATATGTACATAACAGACAGCTTGGTTTTGGCTGAGCCATGTACCGATAACCCTCAATGGTCAACTCAACCCAACCAATTTCCAGACAGCTTAAGATTTACATTCAACAATTCAATTAGCGGAAACAGAGACCCAACAATGTCCATTAACTCATTAAACATCTTCAAAACATTAAATATTAAGCTCCATTAGATACACTCCATGAAATAAAGAATCAGGATTCGAACAAATTTTCAGCAGCCTAGCACCCAATCAGCATTATGGCCTAGTCAATTTTTCAGCATAAGAGGAAGCAAAAATAGTTATTTATGTAGTACACAAAAAAGAAATAAAGACAATGTTGTCATTTATTCAAAATAATAGTACACATAGAAATATACCTTTAACCAGACCGCATCTGAATCACACATCAGTAGCTCATACCCAAATGGCAGCATAACATCTATCAAGAAAACCTTTTCTCTCCCTATTTTGTGAAATGTTGGTGAGCCCCAATCAACATCTCTGGTACTCATGTGGCTTCCCATATCAAATACAGGAACACCTTTCCAGTACAAAGCCTTCAAAAGTTTCGTGTCCATCGCTCCTATAACAACAGTTTCAAATTCTTTTCAGGACAGCGCAAATCTCAAAGCAAGCAGGAACTAGAGAATCAAAATTGCAATGCTGAAAATACAAGTTTTGCAAGTAGTTGAATATTTGAAGTGGAAAAAAATTACCAACAAGAAGATTATGAATGCCGAAATCAGTCAAATGTTTAACCCAATTCAGGATAAAATCCATGAAAGCATAGTTCCCAAATGTTACAATGATGACATTGTCTTTTACCCTGTGACTCACGAGCTCTTTTGTCAGTCGGAAGGTCTTCAGAGGTGGCATTTTTGAGCCAGGAGGTGGTAGCTCCCATACAGGCTTCATCCTTTGAGGCTTTAATGCAGATAATGACGGTGCTTCACCCCTTGTCATAGGTTCAGAATTTGAAGCATGATCCACTCGAGTAGAATCTACATTTGAAGAAGCCAGTCATAATGAGATGACCAAAATGCAGATAGTCATCAGCAAGGAACAAACATAAACAGTTCACAGAAAATGCCCCAGCCACCATAGAATAGTAGATCTTATGCCAGCTGCAGGTGGGAATTTTAGTCAACAGATTATCATATTCTATCCAGACAAGAACCTGGAAAATTATAAATTTTTTTAGAAAAAATTTCATTATGTGTATAGGTATTTCATCATTTGGTCTCACAGATCAATAGCAGTAAGAAAGGAACTACTACCAAACAAACACAAATTGCCTGATGAATCAAAAATCCATCCAAGATCTTGTCCTGATCCCATCGAGAAAAGAACTTGGAAAGAGCCAGTAGGTGTTTTAAGTATTGACTTTGTACAGACAAAATTTTATCAAGTGTTTAAGTGTGTCATCAATTGGTAATTTGGTACGGCATATCAAGAGAAGAGGAGCTATAACCAAAGAAACAAAAACTGATTCTGAAGCAAAAAACCATCTCAATGGTTACAAAAGTTAAATTAGGACAAATAAATCAAGTCTCATTCCAAGATTACCATAGAGTCGGCATAGACCTAACGTGGATGAATGATTCATGAAATGGCCAACATAAGATGAACTTTTATAAGCCAAAACAAGGCACTTAGTGAAATCCCAGTGAATTGCACTTTCTAGCTGATTCAACTTTCAAAAGACTAACAAAAATATGAACTTCCCATACCAAGATATAACCTAGAAAAAAAAAGGCTTTTCCCAAGCATTACATAAGCTCTAGCAGATAAGTTGTACAGTTCTTACACGTTAATGGATACCAAGTTATCAGGACAACAATTTCGAGCATGTTCTCATATTGTGTGTGCGTACGTGCGTGAAAAAGATAATCATTAAGAGGGCTAGACGAAGAAAAAAGATAAAATGTAAAAACCAAGGATACCAAGTAGAATGCCGCCAGGAGTGATTGAATTCCTTCTTCACACAATCTCAAAAATAATTTCCTCCACGTTTCTGTTTTATTTTATACTTGATTTCACATTGCATTGCAAATTCACAACCATGAAGTGTGAAAGTCTCTCCCTCTTCATCATCTATTTGAATTTGGAAGATAAACTCATCGAACTCCTCCAGTTCAAATCAAACTATTTTTTTCGCTTAATGTTCCTAAAATCAAATCCATAATAGTAACGGCAGATTGAATTGACAAATGAAACTAAAAGAATTAAGCTAATAATACACTTAAAAGAAGCAATTTTCATCTCAAAACAGAAACGTAGGAGTACTTACGTTGAGTGGTCGAGTAAGCGGGAGAAAACAAGGTGATCTGATCGAAAGCGTTCCCACCGTAAAGAGCAGAGAATACATAAACTGAGGAGCAGATGATACCGATTAGAACAGTCCCGTAGATCGCCAAGAACAGTGGCTTCGAGTTACTGATGTCTTGGAACAGATTCCAAGCCATAGATGGAGAATTTCAAGGTTTCAAACTCAATTCCAGATCTCCCTATCTGTTTCTTCCTGTAAATTTTCTGAATTCAAACAGAAATTAAACTCGAAAATTTCTAACTGCAACGAATTCATGTTCTTCAACTCTACAAGAATGGAAAAGGTTTTAATTTCTGAAGATTACTATAAATAGGTTTTAATTTCTTCCTGTGCAGCTCATCCTCTGGGACTCTGGGTTAGCAATTCAAGAAAGAAATTAGATTTTAAAAGGGAGAAGAAAAGAAAAACAGAAAAAGTTGATCGAGCAAAGAACCACGAAAGCTCCATTACCGTTCACTGATACTGAAGGTTAACAATCCCACCGTTTGTCGGGTTTGGGTCGGCTTTAGACCGGAATCAACCCGTTACCAAGCAGGTTACATTTGGTTGCAAAGGAAATGAAAGGAAAGTGATTTTTTTTTATTTTTTAGTAAATAAAATCAAAAAAGATCTTTTCTTTTTTTGGTAAAGAAATCAAAAGAGATTTGGATGGAGAGTATGTAGAATGACATTTAATAATCAAATATATAATGATTTGGATTTAGTGATATAGTGTAATGATTACAAGAGTTTCTTTATCGATTATAAAATTTTTCACTTCTTTCCATTTAACTCCCCTGACAACCAAAGGAAGCATAAGTGCCTTAATTACTTTACAGAGAAAAAAAAAATCCAAATATATGCAATGTATACATAAAATTGGTATAAATAAATAAAAGACAAATTTAGTTTCCATCTGGAATTTCAAGAAACTTATGGGATTCTTTTTTTCTGTTAAAAGACTCAAATCCAATTTGTCATCTCTTCATATTTGATGAAAAGACATAGATTGAAATTGTCACCTCTTTTAAAGTTCAGACTGTTAAACTTCAAGTTGGGCTTCTCCTCTCTCCTCTCTCCTCTCTCCTCTCTCCTCTTCTTACTAATAAGTTGATTCGAAACTATAATTAAAGGAGAGGACGTGACCATTCCACTTATTTCAGCTTTGAGAAGGAGATTCTAGAAGGGCGTTACCTAGGCTTAGACTGCTGCTAAGGGTGTTAAATGGTGTAGTTTCGATTAAATGGTATGGTTCGTTCGGTTTAATTTATAGTATTAGAGGTTAAAATCAAATCTATCCAAATTCTATCCAATCAATTAGTAATCATTGGAGGCAAATCTATCCTCAAAATTTAGATAATTATTTTTCTCATCTTTCTTGTCCACGACCTTCATTATCCATTATAGGGAAGGCAAGTAAAACTAAATGAAATGTCCTTCAAGATACCATCATTCTAGGAAGAACCTAACAACTTGGTATTAGAGCATGACATCATGAGAACCAAATGAACTAGGTGGAAGAACTTGAGGCAATACAGGAGTAGAGGTTGCACTGTCCTCTGCGCTCAATACTTACCTTGACCAACTTGTAGCAGACAAAGCCTGCAACAGCTCGCCTAATCAAAATGACGATGGTAGTAGGTCTCAGACGAGTTGGCCATCTAGAAGCGAAGACTCCCTGGAGACCTATCTTCCACACATGGTAAAGTTAAACTTTCCAAGGTAAAATGGAGATAGTGACCCAACTAATTGGGTTTGCTGGTGTGAGTAGCTCTTCGCTTTCCATCATACGCCAGAGGAAGATATAGTATGGCTAACATCGTTTTTAAATCTAGAAAATGGTTTGGTTCTTTGCTTATTGAAAAACACATTGTGTGTGGGAACTTCAGTCCCACATTGGAACGTTACAAGTGTAGGGCTCCTTAGAGAGGTATCTCTCCTCCCTCATGTTAGGGGTTAGTTTAAGGTGCTCTTCACACAGGCACACGCCGAGCCAGGATGGGTCGTGGTGTGGTGAGGCATTAGAGCATGAAAAATATTTTTTTCTCAATACTAGAAACAACATTCTGATTTTTTCCTTTGGTCAGATATAACTTATTTGAAGTTGAATAGAGAGTATATGGTGTTGGCACCTTTCTAAGGTCTATCAGAACAAAAATGATGTCCATTTTTCTTTATTCAATGCTCAATTGACTTCAATCGACGTCGGCCTATCCCCAACATGACCGAGTCAGTGAGTGCAATAATTATTGGAGGGGCTTAAGGGGTAGTTTCATCTTGGAGATTGACTCATAAGGGTATTCTTGCACTTATCACGACAAATGATGGAAGAACTATAGCTTCCAAAAAGCAAATTCAATTTTGCGGAGCCGTAAGATTTTGGCTGCCCACGAGATTTTTGAAGGCCCATGAGGTCTCAAATGATCATTTTGCCCCTACCTCTTGAGAAAAATCTATAAATAGGGGTTCTTCCCAATTTCAAGATACATCAATACACCAAGAGTTGGGGAGGTCCAAGATTTTGAGGAAAATCCTCTCTTACCTCTCCTTGCCTCATCTCTCATCCCTCTATCAAAAATCCTCTCGATTCTCATAGATTCCCTTGCCTCGATTCATGTGCCAAATTCTAAAAAAAAATAAAATTTCAAAAAGCCCAAAAAAATCCTATAACCCTTTGGAAGATAAAAAAATTCCTTCCTAAACCCATAGATTTTTCAGATTCCATTGCCTCGATTCTCATGTCCAAAAATATCATAAATCTGAAAAATCTAAAAAAAAAATATCCCTAACCATTAGGAAGCCCTGAGAAGCCTTACTATACCATTAGAAAGTACTAAAAAAATTTATATTCCCCATATGCTCTAAGAATCCCTCAGATTCTTGCGGGCTCTTAGAATTCTACGAAAATTCTCAAAAAAAATCTAAAGATTCTAAAAAATTCTTCGACGCTGTGAAAGGTCTGCCAAATTCCCTAAAAAAGGAAAGCAAATGATTACATCCACATCCGCCTAAGCCGACTCAAGTGACTGTCCCCTGGCAGGTGGAGGTGAATTTGACCGCCTACTTTCCTTCTTCAAAGAATTTGACCTTTTTTATGACCTTTCACAGCTTTGAATTTTTTTTGAGAATTTCTAGGTATTTTTTGAGAATTTTGACAGAATTCCTGGAACCAACGAGGATCTGAAGGAATCTTAGAGAATATGGGGAATATGAAACTTTTAGGACTTACTAACAGTATAGAAAGGCTTCCTAACCGTTAGAGATTATTTTTAGATTTTTTTTTTTTTTTTTTAGATTTTTGGACACGAGAATCAAGGTAAGGGAATCTGGCAAATTTGTGGGTTTAGGAAGGCATTTTTGGGGTTCCTAAGAGTTTTAGGAAATTTTTAGATTTTTTTTTTGTTTCTCAAGGTTTTGACACTCCAATTGAGGCAAGGGAATTTGAGAGAATCTTTGACTGAGAGAGGAGAAAGGAGGCATGGAGAGACAAGAGAAGTACATTTTTGCCTTAATTAGGGTTTCTGCCTTCTATGAGTGATTCCAGGAAATCCAGTGGTCCGCTTTTTGTGCACCATGTATTGTCAGAATTGTCTTTCCGAGCACTATCCAATGTTATGGGTGTTGATCGATAATTTGATTTATAAAAATTCAAGATTTGCAAAGAAGTACTCTCTTATCCTATTGCAAACTAGGGTATTCTGACAATTCTTGTTCATGTCATTTTCACACCATCAGAGAGTACTTAGAAATTAATTTTTCAATATATAACATACTAATATCAAGTGTCGCAATATTAGGCATGACTTAGCTATGTAGCAGTCTAGTGGATTAAAGCTTTAGGCTGACTTAGGGTTTTGAGTTTTATCTAGGTCATTGAAATGCCAAGTTCTCCTCTAATTGAGAGCGCAGGTCTTATCTACATCCTGTAAATCATTATTGTCAAGGGCGAGTGACAAAATTGGATGTCTACATGTGGCAATTGTCAAAATGAGTATTCATGTCAGGCACTCCATTTCAATGCTACCCAAACTAACTAAGCTTGAACTTTCCCATTTCAACAACAACAATGGTGAACTATTCGTTCTTGATGTTGTAGCTAACAATTTCAAGGACGAATATGCAATTCAAAATTAGAAGTTCAATCCCCCGACATGTCCATCATTCAAGGCGAGTTTGAGAATCAGAGTACTTGTTTCCCGATTGTAATGGTAGGGTCGCCATTGTTTTTTTTTTTTTTTTTTTTGGTATTCCCTTAATGGTTCTTGCATTCATATCTTTCAATTTTGCTACCTAATCTAATTCTTCTAGCCTGTTTGGAGGACAAGTAAAAGAAGGTTAGAAGAATAATATTACATGCAACCATAAAAACCAAAGGGTTCATCAGATTGAAGGTTAGGTTTTAACCATTTAACAGTTCCTCAACTTCACTGACTCATAGAATAGATGTTTATCTACTTGATGTACATGATCATCCTTACTCCATTGCAGATATTTCTTAATTATGCAGGCAGGGATATTCGAAGAAGCTAACTTTATATTACCAACTTACTGTCTTTTGTTTTTTCTTTTCAAGAAATGCAAAGGGGATGGGAATGAGTTGCACAAGCCCCATTTGTTGCATCTGGTAATAGTAGTTGGGATAGAACAACAATTAGAGACTATTCAAACCTCACTGATAACAGGAGAAAATAAATAGGCACAAATTATCTCCCCATAAGCTCATGTGGTACTTCTTTTCAAGCTAAAGAACATAATTTCCCACCAAGCTACAAGGTTCTCGTCATTCACTGGCAAGATGAGTAATGGATAAGACCCTCTGGCTGTTCATTCAAAGCAATGGAGACTATAATTTTCAACTCATAATTACAACTGGTTGTTCAGAATCAACGGATCTAAGCACTTCTTCGCCCATCTCCTTGCAACCTACCAATTTCTGTAGACAAAGTATTAGATTATCAAATAAGAATCATAATAACAATAAGGGAAATTTACCACACCACCCCCTGGAGAATGCCACAGTTATAAGAATACCCCCTCTGTTTCACCAAATTATACCCCCTACCGTCAGCCACAGTTACGTTATACCCTTTTCACTAAAACAATCTCCATTAACTCAAGAGGTAAAATGACCATTATACCCAGGTCGAATGGGACGAAAAACGATGACCCCTACTTCTCCAGCTACCAGAATTGCTAGGCCGTGAACGGCATTTGCGGTTTCAATTCTTCCAACCCTCACAAGCCAAGAATATCAAACATCCAACATACATAGCAATCTGAGAAATTTACAAGTAAATTTTTTCAAGTTGCTTCAATCCGTCCCTAGTGAAAATGTAGAAGCCTTTATGAAATAATCTAACGAAAAATTTCAGTTTCTTGCCAAATCATTTGTAATTCTAAGTTCATCCCATGATACGAGCCACTTTCTTAAGGAAATCAAGGGGTAACTCCATTGCCTTGGTGATATAACCAAGGAAATTATAGATAGAAAGCATAAATAAAATCAATCCCAAAAGACGACAGGTTAGAGTGATTGATGAAACGAAGTCTGAAACGATTTGAGAAACCCAGACCTCTGCAATCTAAGTAATTGATTAACCGGAGACATCCAGTTTCTTGCCAAATCATTTGTAATTCTAAGTTCATCCCATGATATAACCAGAGTTGCCAGGCCGTGAACGGTGTTTGCGGTTTCAATTCTTCCTCTGCTTTCACTCCCAGACACAGTTTCCTAGCTTCATGGATTCATCGTGAAAGCTAGAATCGGATCGTTCTTTTCTCCACACTTGTCTTGGTTATCTGCCTTTTGGTTGTGGTGAGGGTAGCATCGTTGGTCTTTTGGTTCAGAGCGCTCGAAGTGCAGAAATCCGAAGAAGACCCTATGACTCTGTTCCTACACCACCACAGATCGACAAATCTCCGCCCACCTGTATTCACCTACGGAGAGCTCGAAGCCTCGACAAACCGATTAAACCCAAGAAACAAAATAGGCGACAGTGGTTTCAGATCGGTTTACATTGGTCACCTCTCTAATGGGCAGATTGTCGCCGTGAAGAAAATGTACATTCACTCATTAGAGATTATCCCTTTCCAGTTGTTATTTATATGAAAATCTTATTTACGCACCACGGCAATAACTAACTAGGGTAGCAAGGTTGAGAATACCTCAGCCTCTCAAGGCTACGTATCTCTCTTCAATGGCTATCCCAACCGTGCACTCAAGCTAATTGATAAAATCCAATGAAAACCGAGGAATCAATCAAACTCTGTTCACAATCCCTATTCGTTTTTTTTTTTTTTCTTCTTCTCTCTCTAGGGCAGCAACAGCAGTGAATATAAGCGACGCACTCAAGCTAATTGGATTGACGGATAGAGCAATAACTCCCACATCCGACGCAGCGCGAACCATACAGTGACCGGCTTTGCCGAAATAACTACGCCGTCGTCCATCGCTGATGCCACTGTCACTGCTCTGAAGGATCGCCGGTGATCTAAATCTTTGGGGAAAAGGTAAATTATGTCTTATAGTTCTACCAAAGGTATTTTAGGTGCTTCATATTTATTTCATATTTAATAAAGGTATTTTGGTATTTAAAATAAAATATAATTTCTGACATGAGCATATAAGGTATATTCCTTAAATGTGACTGACGGTAGGGGGTCTAAGTATAATTTGGTGAAACGAAGGGGGTGGTCTTATAATTGTGGCATTCTCCAAGGGGTGGCGCGGTAAATTTCCCTAATAATAAAGAATTCTTTTTTTATCTTATTTGCATATTCAGGGTAAATAATAATAATAAATGTATCCTGTTATGTCCTATAACAGGATACATTTTACAAGTGCAACTAAGATGATCTAATGGTTTTCATATTCCAGACAACAGTGACACAAAACAACAGCATACCTACGGCCAGTGCAGAACAGTCAAGATGTCACTTTCAATTAGTCCTAACTACGTGATCTTCTATAAAAAAGATCAGCTAACATGTAAAATTCAACAGCATAAACATTCACATTTGAATGGCCAACTCATGCCAACATAAGGGAGAGTATGTGGCCCTATCTGGACTATTTGAAAGGTCACACACCCAACGTTGAAATATATGAAATCAGAAATAGGGTCAGCCTCCACTGATATACTAGAAATTGGAATCAGGATGAAGAAACAGAGATTTTCCAAAGTACATGATTTTTTGGAGTTTCTAATTCAATAAACTTGGGTATCTTGCCTATAAGAGACTTATTTCATTGATATTCTGCTATTTTACTGACTAAAAGAAGGAAACTATAGCCAAAAAATGAAGATCAAACATGAAAAATGAGCAATTCAAAAAGGGTTGCAGGAATTGGCTCAAATCGGAAAAGCATGAAGAAAAATAAATCCTTTAATAATAAAGACCCCTAATCTGAATATAATTACAATACAGAAACTCCCATGAGTGTTAAAGTCCTTCCTAATCAAAGGAACAGACTTGAAATAGAAATCCTAATCTAATTAGACTTCCTAAAATATAATCCCATCACAGATTAGCACCATATCAGTACATTGGCAGTAACTTTCCCACGCAACTCAGATTACAACATCTTGGTCTTGTTGGATAGGTAAATCAATAACCTTCCAGATTTCAGATGACATCAATATCATACAAAACAAATAAATTTTGATCTTCTAAAAATAAGCTGTATTATCATGCAAAACAAAAAAGTTTGATCCTCCAAAATAAACCCCAAGAGAAATGATGGAAATACCAATAACCTAGAATGCAGTGCTCCCACTCACCAAAGCTACTCCATGTTTTGGGGAGCATATCCAGACCGCTTAATTGAGCCATAGGGATGCTACTGCATTGCATACATACATATATATATATATACACATATTGCATAACCGTGAAAAATCAATGTTAACACATACTGATAGTAGAAATACAGCAATCAAGAGTGGCACTGATAATTGGTAGAAACAGAGTGTAAGTCTATTTTATGGTTTCTATTTTTATTGATTTTGGAAGCACTCACTGGATTTGCTAAATGTTTAATTGGAGTCAAAATATCAAGCTTTAATTAGGGGTGTGAATTGGTCGGTTTGGCCGGGCAGAACCAGTTTTGGGCTGGGAATAGGCCAAACCATTAAGCCAAAAGTCAGTTTTGGTCCAGTTTGGATCGGTTTGACATAATGGGCTCTTATTGCCCATTATCAGGCTTCTACTGGTTCGCTTTTGGTTTTTCATATATATACAACAACTCAGCCTTATCCCAACTAAATGGGGTCCGCTACATGGATCATTGCCCTCCAATCAGCTATATTTGAACATCATACTTGATACAAGGCCTAAGCTATTACCTCATCACTACCCCTAAAGTCATTTTAAGTCTGCCCCTAGCTCTTTTAGATCCTTCATTCTGAATCAAATCATTCCTTACTGGAGCATCCAATGGCCTCCAATGTAAATGTCCATGCCAACTCAAAATGACTTTCTCATAGCTTATCATATATCATTTTACTCCCAAACCAGCTCTGATATGATCATTACTTTTTAACCTTCCTAGTTTTACCACTCATCAATCTCAACATCCTCATCTCCGCTACACAAAGTAGAGGATATTTTACCACTTATCTCATCATCCTTCCTAGTTTCATATATATGCATTTAGACAACAAAAACAAACCTCAGCGTTAGCCCAACTAAATGGGATTGGCTACATGGATCTTTGCCCTCCAAACAGATCTATTTGAGGTCATAACTCATAATTGGGTCAAGACCTAGACTTTACATGTCTTTCCATACTACTAGTCTACTCCTATAGTCATTTTAGACCTGCCCCTAGCTCTTTTGGATCCTTCCATGTAGATTGGATCACTCTTCCTTACTGGTGCATCCACAGGATTTCATTGAACCTGGCCAACCACCTCAGACGGCTTTCACGGAGCTTGTCCTGGATCAAGCAACTCCCATATCAGCTCTGACACAGTCATTCCTTACTCTATCTCTTCTAGTTTTTCCGCACATCCATCTCAACATCTTCATCTCTGCTACACCCAGCTTATCTATATTACTCTTTTTGATTGCCCAACATTCCACCCCATATATCATAGCTAGTCTTACAACTGTCCTATAGAATCTCCCTTTAATCTTCACAGGACTGCATCGGCCACACAACATTCCAGAGGCACCTCTCCACTTCTTCCATCCTACTTTAATTCTCCAGAAAACATCGTCTTCTATATCACCCCCTCCTTGTTTATGGTTGACCCCAGGCCCAAATATCTAAAACAATTACTTTGTGGTATCTCTCATTCCTCATACATCTAAAACAATCACATTATGGTTTCATATATATGCATTTGGAAATTACTGAAAATAATGGTATTTTATTGTTTTTTCGGTATTCAACCTTTTCGGTCCAGGTTTTACATTGTTTTCAATCAGGTTTGGTTTCTACAATCTCATAAACTCCCCAAAACCAAAACCAAACCGGTAAGGAACCGGTTCGGGATGAACCAGTCATTTCAGTCGGTCCGACCAGCTTGGGCTGGAGAAATTGACAACCCTAGCTTTAATATCAGCTTTGAAAATAGAAAGTTCCTAGAAATAGAAACCCTGATACAGTTTGACAACCCACCAATAAAGTGGCCATAACTTTCCAAAGCAGCTTAGACTTAGATCATCTAGGACGCGTCAGAAAGGTAACTAAATAAGCTTCCAAACAGTGCCAAAGCCACACTAAACACACAAGTTCGACATTCAAATAACAATCCCCAAGAAAAGTTGTGGGGATAACCCATAAGCGAGAACTAGGAAAAGAGGGAGGGGGGAAGTGGCACCAATCCACACCCATGCATAACCTCCTTCGAGTTGAAAATGAACATGTCAAAGAAGAAACAGATCAATTGAAGTTTGATATGCTTCTGCATCATCTTGATAGTCCAGAGTAACAGCACAAGGAAGAGCAAGAAAGCGACATAGGAACATGCATACAAAATTATTGCTTTTGTTCCTATCTTTTATGCTGTTGCTGGGCACCGCAGCCAGACTCTCTTCTGCCTTATTTAATGAGTATATTTGCATGATCATCCTCAAAAGGAAATTCTGACACATTCAAGGAGTTGGTGCATTTCTTATTCTTCTCTTCTTCAGTGCATTTTCAAAATTAAGTAATGGAATTAAAACCAACTGTTCTGAAAACAGCATAGCAAAGCCTTACCACCAACCCCAAGGGGGTAGTTCAGTTGGCAAGGGTCAACACCTCACAATTAAGAGGTCATGAGTTCAACTCTCCTTGGGGCCTACCTATCAATAGCCTTACCACTAGCACTAGTGATATCAAAACCAATGGGTTCTAGATGGGTTTCTAGAAACCTAAAGGTTTATGATCAGAAACACAGTAATAAAAAAGAACCACAGTGAAGAATTAATGGCCAGAATCAAAGAAATTCAATAAAACAAGATCAGGATACCAAATGCACTTCAGAATGCAATGGATTACTCTATTCTATCACAAGAATATGATAAAAAAATTTGAAACCAATCCAATTGGCAGTGGTTAGATTCCAAGTTACAGAAGAGTCCACTCGAAAACAAATTTTCAAGTGAGAACTGATATCAGTGAAAGTGTATCTCAGAACAGCAGTATAATGTAATCAGATTAAGCAATAGCAACTAATAATACTTGGAAATATCACTAGATTAGAATCTGCGATTAAATCTGAAACAAAACAGTATGGTACCTCAGAACAAAAACATGGTGTGAAGATTCCAGTGATGAATCAATATGATTTAACCCAAGCAATTAAAGGAGCCGCTGAGTTCTAACGATTCATTTCTCAACCCACAGTACCATCAACGACAGAGAACAGGGAAAACAGAAAAGGGAATGGAATAAGGAAGAATACTAATGGAAAGGGGGAGGGAAGAGGGAGGAAGGAGAAGAAATAGGAAACTAAACTGGAAGAGGAGAGGGCTGGATCGAACCAAGGAGAACGAGAGATGAAAGAGAGAACAGAAATACACCACTCACAACTTGTAAGGAATCAAACTCCATTTCGATATTCAGCTATCTTCCACCTCAATCCATGGGTTGTATATATAGACTCTCCCAAACTAAAGTAGACTCAAACAAGGAAACGAAACAACTCAATCCAATCTCCTACGTAAATCCAACTTCATAATAAAATAAAATGCAAATTACAAAATAACACTACCAACCCCTATTAGACCAAAAACCTAGTTTGATTGTTCGACTCAGACTCTCAGTCTGGGTTTCCAAATCGGATCATGCCGGTCCAGCAACGATAATGCTACTGCATAATAAATGTACCAGAATTTGAAAACTTAAAACATTCCAAAAGTATCTATAGAGTCCAGTTACCACCTTAACCACAAGAATTGGATGGTACATTCTTAATGAACATAATAAAATCCAAGGAAAATGTCTCTTAAAGGGGCATCCACCAACAAGACATGTATTTTCGTAGCATCAAGTTTGAAAACCCATCTTCCTGATGGTTTTAGATGATTCACCCCATTTCCAGAATTGTGGAATCATTTCTGCTATTCTTACCCCTTAATATACCATGGTAAGGACATGAATCATCCCAAAGGCTACTAATATAATTTGAAACAAGACTGCTAGCTAAATAAACTAAAGCGGTGGGTACCTTTCCAGAAGAGAATATGTCACCGGTTCGAAACCCTCTGTTCAGAGTCTCTAACACTGCATTCTCTATTTTCTTTGCAGCATTTTCTTCTCCAAGGCCATGCCTCAAAAGCATTGCAGCACTGAGCACCATTGCTAATGGGTTTGCCTTATCCTGCACAGAAAGTGAATAGACTGAATAAACATGTTCCACTTCCCATTCTAAAACTACTCAGCAGGTTCTCAACCAATGAGAGTAAAACATATCAAGAAAACTAGAGTATAAAGCTATCCTACCTCACCAAGTAACCAGAAATATATGCAAATCTAACCTGTCCAGCAATATCAGGAGCAGAGCCATGTACTGGTTCAAAAAGTCCAGGTCCCTGCAAAAGGAAAATCACCTCCAACAGTAATATACAGAAGCCATGGGGCTATTGTTTGGATGATGAAATTGTAAGGCATCAAAAGGAGCCTCCAAAAAAGATCCTAGATCTAACATTGCAAAGAAAGAAGTGCTTTCCAATACCGATTCACTAAGGCTAGCCGAGGGAAGCATGCCGATACTTCCAGTGAGCATTGAAGCCTCATCAGACAAAATATCTCCAAAGATGTTGTTGGTGACAATTGTATCAAACTGAAATTTTTAGTAGTTAGCCAGCCAAGAAGTATCATCTTACATCAATTTTCAAAAACAAAAGGGTTTCCAATCAAAACCTCCCTTTGAATATCCTCAACGCCAGATGGTGCAGAGGGCAGAAAGTGCCAAATTTTACATCCAAGGCAGAGAAATACCTGCTTTGGATCACGAATAAGTTGCATTGCTGCATTGTCAACATACATGTGTGAAAGCTCAACATCAGGGTATTCTGAGGCCATTGCTGTCACTCTTTTCCTCCACAGCATTGATGCCTGCCCAATTTCAATGAACATTGCTAAAATTGTCCATGTGTTTTTTCATTCCTTTTATATAACTATATCTCTGATTAACATTTATCTACTTTTACTTTGATGAAACATACAGATTTCTAAAGAGCGTCTGAAACCAATAATAAAACCATACCTTTGGCACCAGTTCATTTTGTGGAGGTGGCATTGGGTAAGACAAAGGAATTATGTACGACAAAAGTTGTGCCAAAACTGTGGCAGGCTGTGGGTTCATCCAAGGGAGCTAAAATATGATTCTTTCCATTACTCCAAGTTCACGAGGTAATGTTCCATGGCAGTCACTTCCATACTCTGTCACTTGGGCTTTATGGAAGGGGCAAGAGAGGAAAAAAAAATTTGACCTAAGGGTAAGGATGTTACCAAGATATATTTTGGGAATGAAATGCAGGAACATTATGCACTAGGGGTGAGGAACAAATCCATACATGTTCAGGTATCTCTAGCCATTCACTGGACTGTGTGTCTAAAAATTCGGAGAGTAACCAAACCCAACCAAGAGAAGTGCATGATTTTCAAAATACCGTTTCACTAAGGCTAGCCAACGGAAGCATACCTATACTTCCAGTAAGCATTGAAGCCTCATCAGACAAAATGTATGCAATGACGATGTTGGTGACAATTGTATCAAACTGCATTTAAACCAGTTTTGGTGCCTTTGGTCTGAACTTGCTAGAATGTGCAAGGAGCAGAGACAAGAAATTACATGCATCGTAATCCATTATCAAAATATTCAATTCTCTAACTCTTAACAGTAAAAAAGACCACAGGATAGATGACTTCTGCAGTCTTAAAAATGATTTTTTTTTTTTTTTTTTTTTTTTTTTTTTGGGGGGGGGGGGGGAAGGGGGGAATAGGTGTCTTAGAAATGAAACATTCTGTAAATTTCCCTATAGAGCTAGGATTAAGAAAGTAGAAATGGTCTAGTGATCAAATATCAAGAAAATGAATTATTTTACATCTTCAATCTCGAGAATAAAAATAATCTTATAATGTGATTCAGCATCACAGACTCTTTGCCTTCTGTTATCCCAGTCCTAAATCTAACCATATAAAAAATTCAACAGATTCAGAGTTCAGACATGGAACTTAAAATATGTATGGATTAGCATGAAAATAATGTACCTCCAAAACATTTGCTTTGTCAACAGAACATAGTTTTCCCCGTCGCTTACGAGCAGTCTCAAACCCAACACGGGCAATCCGATCAATCTGAATTACATTTCCCAAAAGAACATAGCCAATTAGACAGCTTACTAGAGAGAGAGAGAGAGAGAGAGAGAGTAAAAAGGGGCAACATGACAGGTATTGAGCATGACTTTTTAAAAATTATAAAGTTGTGAGAGGACTCCCCTTCCACTGGTAGAAGACAACATATTGAGACAAAAGGGATACTATTCAGCACAGAAAAAATCCAGTGCCTGGTGCGGTACCAGATGATTACACTAAGCTCATCTTTAATTTACTAGCAAATTTCCTGTTAGTGGTTTTTATTTTTTATTTTTTGGAGGGGAGGGTGGTCGAGGGAGGGGAGTGGGGTTGGAAATTATAAAATTATGGTGATACATGATCTCAAATTCTACTAAAAGAGGGTTAACGATTTTTTACAAAATCTAGCCCAAACCAATTCCTTTCCTCCTAAAGTTATTTGTCCTGTTACTAACTCCTTATGCTATCTCTTGAGGCATAAGTGAAAGGAACGGTGTTCAAGGATAAAAGAGGATAGGTATGGAAAAGTCATGTACAGAGAGATTGTGACACACAAGAATACGGAAAGTACTGGACCCACCTGGGAGATCAGTGAGGTGTCCTCACCACGAATACAGCAAGTACCAGAGGATTTGGGAGATTGGTGAGGATGTACAAACTTTAGTCCCACATCAACTGGGGCAAGATTGTTGGATTAGTTGATAACCTCTAGCCTCCTTAACATAGCATAACATGTTTTAGAGCATTGAGGCCCATGGGCTAAAGAGGACAATATTGTGCCAAGGTTAATGGGGCCAGGGCGTTATAAAGACTATCTGATAGACTTCATAAGCAGTTTCTACTCGAATTTTTTACTGCAAATCTAGCCAACAAGAGCAACCCAGTGCACGAAACTCCCACTACTGCAGGATCTAAGAGAGGAAAATCTACACAGCCTTTCCCCCTGCAAAACTAGCCAACAATGAGAGCTTTTTCAGCCCATGACAAAGGTTTTTTGGTTTTGGACTGAAATATTCCACGAGTCAAAGATGAATGTGAAACACATGGAACCCTCCAGAGCCACCAAATCACTGAGGAAATCCCTACCCTTTTTGTGCATATGTTTGTGTTTGCAACATATGCAACATGGTAAAGTTGCACTATTGCAACATGTTGGTCACAAGTTCAAAACTTGGAAACAGCCTCTCCTGTGAAGCAGGGGGTAAGGCTATGTACTTTTGCCCCTCCCAGACCTTGCAGTAGCTAGAGCCTCGTGCACTGGGTTGCTCTTTAGTGGGCGATCCTGTGGCACAATGGTAAAGTTGTACTATTGCAACATGTTGGTCACAGGTTCAAAACTTGAAAACAGTCTCTCCTGTGAAGCAAGGGGTAAGGCTACGTACATTTGCCCTCCCAGACCCTGCAGTAGCAGGAGTCTCATGCACTGGGTTACTCTCTTTTTTTTTTTTTTTTTTTTTTTTTTGAATGAAGGCATGATAACTTCAGGAAAGGACCCAAGGTTTTCTATCCTGCTCTGATCTTGCATTGTATCATCATCATATTACACACATTTAGTTGGTTATTCCTAATAGAAACTCAAGATAGTTTGTTTATACTAACAGAAAAACTTTAACATATCAATCCAATATACCGAAACAAATGCCAAGTGTTTCAGTGTCCCACTTAAATAAATGACTGAATATTCTACAAATGAAAAATGTGTCAGCGAAAGGAAAATGTGTCAAAGGTTTTTCATTACCTCATAAGTAGCATACACCTCAGTGTTAAAACCAATCTCCTCACCTTTCTCATTTGAGCCAACACCCCTTGGCTTTCCAAAATAAATACCTGTTACAAAAAAAAAAAAAAAAAAGAGAGAGAGAAAGAAAATCAATATTATCAATAATTAAGCAGGTGAAATATAAACTTAAATTAGTATTGCTGTGAGATTTAGAAACTCAACCGCCAGTAAGCTCTCTCACAACCACAAGGTCAACCCCTTCAGCAACCTCTCTCTTCAAAGTTGACGAGTCAACTAACTGTGACATTAATAAAAACATTAGTGTCCAATATCAAAGGTATATAATATTGTACAGAATCTTAATTCCTTTTGACAGAAACAGATTTAGAAATGGTAGAAACATAGGGAAAGGATAGCATGAGGAAGGATTGCAACAAGTGACAATCAATATTTGACTCTTTGTACAAATAATATAATAAATAATTTTCTTTGCTCTGAGTAATGTTCCAGTCTTCAGTAACATATAGGTGAAAAGGAAAAGTACCAAAAGGATAATCTCTGCAGGAGAAGCCAATTTCAAGGGTCTTTCTTTCCCTGTCCCTGGTGAGAAAAACATGTCTAATACTATAGTCTTTCCTATTCCCATCTCCTCGTTGAAATTTGGGGCTTTTAGCTATCCAAGAGGTGCTTTGTCAATGATAAACTGGATTCATGAACCAATGGACCATTCATCAGCAAGTGATACAAAAGCAACTAAAACTATTTTCTAGTCTACATTAATATCTTCCTCACCCTATCTTCTAAGCATTTTGTAGAGGACAGTTAGGGGAAAATCTTATCCTACAAGTAGCAGGGCCAAAAGCGAGAAAGTAAGGATGAGGTAGTGGGTGTACTAGATAGAGGAAATAAAGAAATTAGGTAACTATAGAAAAGAGCAGAAAAAGAATCCAAAGGGTTGAAATAAATATGAACATAATCAAGAGTAGAAAGGAAGAACAAAGAAGAAGAATAGGAAGGGGACTGATAAACTATAAAGAGAAAGTAACAATATTTTGCCAAATTTTTGAATTACCATTGCATTTAATCCCATACATTGTGTCCAACCAAATTTTTATAGAAGTGCAAAATAGTGGTTTTAAGGAAATTCCACATAGAAGTAACATAAATTACTTGGGGGAATACAGAAGCCGGCCTCAAATTGGCAAATGCTCCAAGACCCTCTCGAAGTTGAAGCAACCCAGTTTCCGGTTTTAAGTGCTTCTCATTATTATCCCATTTATACCTGCAATGATAAATACATAAATAAAACCAACTCAGAAAAAACCAGAAACAATTAAAAGGCACAAATAGCTGGGAAAGACGATCACCCCCCAATAGCTGCAAGGAGAATGGCATCCGATTGCTTGGCTACCGAAAGGGTTTCCTCCGGCAAAGGAACTCCAGTCAAGTCAAGTGCAGCTCCTCCAACAGGCATCTCTTTGAACTGAAATTCAATTCCTGAAAAAGGCAAAACCCTCAAATGTCTTAACAACACTAAAGACACCAAATCTTAATATACCGACTGAAAGAAAAAAAAAAAAAATTGAATTAAGAGAATGAAGAAGGGTTTAGGTTTTCATTCTAGTACCTTCTTGAGATCCTGCAAGGTTCAGAACATCCTTGGCAATGGCTATGATTTCAGGACCAATGCCATCACCGGGAAGAAGGGTGATATTGTATCGCTTGGTTACTGAAGTTGCTGCACAGCGGATGCTTGATGCACGTCGTGTTTGATGATTTCTTTGTTTGAAGTGGAAACCTGTAGCATTGAAGAGCCTCACATTGGATTTCACACAAGCCATCGCTGGGGATAGCCAGACGACCACAGGGAGTTGGAGAAGGGAGTCGCAGCTTCAAGGAAACGCAAAAGGTTTAATCTGTTTGTTTCAAGTGTACCCCTTAGTTCCCTTGGCTTTTGTTTTCCCTTTGTTGTGTGAACCGGCCTGGTGCAGGCTGTGACTTTCTCACTTTACCCTTACCCCAAAAAATAACAAAAGACTTTCTCACTCTACAATGTAACGGTGGCTTTTGAATTTTAGTTTATTAGAATTAAGCCCTGTTTGTTTAGAGGGAAGTAGGGGTGTTTCGATTGATTTTGTTTTGAGAATGAGTGGAATCAAAATATCGAATAAGGTTGCATTGATTTTGATTCAAATTTGGTTTGATTTTAGTTTCTCTTATCAGTTTACTATCAATTTGATCTTGATTTGATTTTAATTTACTAAATAAATAAATTAAGAAATATGAAAAAATATATGTTTTTTTTTTATGAATTCTGGATTGGTATCGATTTGTTGTCGAGTTATATCATTTTTATTCAATTTTTTTAAGTCAATTTGATGTCTTATCTGTTTCCCAATTCAGTTTAGTCTCACAAAATCTTAGTTCGAAAAATGATTCAATAAGTTCATTTTGATTTCGAATTAGTTTGATTTTAATCAGTTTCAGCTAGTTTCATGATTCGGGCAAGGTTTTGATACCTTAGCAAAAACAGTGGATGAAATAACGGAAAATTTATAAGATTACTCAAAAACAGGTTTTCATTTACCACATCATCCAGTTTAATCTAAGAGTGAGCTGGACAACAACAACAGCTACCAAAAAAAAAAAAAATCCACTGGACAACCTTGTTTATCAGGGGAAAAAGAAAAAAAAATCACAGAACAACCCTTGTGAGTTTTTCTGTTTTGGGTTACAACCCATGAGCCTACTGTTGGGTTGGCTTAGCGGTTGTTTGCCAAATCAATGTTGGCCTGGGTTAGCGAACCCATGAATCTGATTGTAGTTACGTTTTTTAGGTGAACATTGTAGTTAATGTTAAGAAGGTTAAGGAATGTTACTATTCAGGCGCAGGTACATCTTAGCACATGGAATAATGAGAGAGTGCATGTGATAATCTTTAACTCAGGGGTAGTACAGTCTTTTTGCCCCTACTATGTCTAGGCCTAGAGTCCTAGACAATGTAAATGGGTGGCAATTTTTCTTCTTAAAATTAATTACTTGTACCATCTAACAAGATGATGAGATTTTCTTCTTCTTTGTTTTTTTGGAGGGGTTGTATTTTCAATCTGGGAGCACAAGGTGCGAAATGATCACCAAAGTCTTCTTGATCGATTCCCTAGTGTGCAATCATCATAAATAGAAATTTTTTTTAATCATTGAGGCCAACTCCTTGGCATCAACCACTAGTTAGCAACATCCATCATCATACTGAATTAGGGAGGAAGACAGATTACAACTGCACTGAATCACCCGTCATACTTTATAGATCAACTTTGCTGCAGCTCAATCTCAAACATGAGATTATGCGTTAAACCCAAGGAATTAGGGGATGGTATCGGTATCGGTATCAGTATCAATATCGAATTAGATTGGTGGGTATCGGTCAATTTTACCATTATCTTTTTTAAAAAAGTATTAGGCTTTTACTATTTTACCATGAAACAATACGGATACCGATCCAGATCGGTTAGGGAGTGGGGATTGGTCTCAACCAATACCAATCCAATACGATCGATACAAGACCGATACTTGAAACCATGGTTAAACCACTAGCCACTAAAGCAAGGGGCTATTGAAAAGATAAAGGAGAGACTTTAGGTCACTCAGTTGTTCTCAATGTTTAAAGTATCAGATCGTGTTTTATATAGTTTTTTTTTTTTTCGGGTGTAACGTGTTATAAAGTATCAGTTGATACATATTGGTAGAGATACAATATAGTTTAATACCAATATGTATTAAAAAAAAAAATTGGTATCAATCAATTACAATCTGATATGGGTTTGATATAGTTCGATACATGTCAGATACGCCTCCTTTAAACCTACAAAACAAAAATATGAGTGATAAACAAAACAAATAGCTACCAAAAGACTTGCACTTTTAATTATGATTTGATTCCAAAGAACAACCTTAACATTCTCTTCTCTACTTTTATAATAATCTGTTACTTTATTTGGAATCATAGAAATTTTCTACTCTTTATATATGATAAACCCAACCTACAAAGCCCTTTCATCTGCTTTATGGTAGCTTAATTGCCTAAATTATAACAGCACCTCAAAGATTGCAACTCAGGAACTAGATCTAATTGTTGGAGATTCTTTACCATAGAATCATATGAATAACAAGAATCATAAACCAATCATAAAATATTAACCATGGGTGTAGTCCCTAAACCAATAACATACACATGTGGAATTACTCATATATGATAATCAATAGGAGCAGAAAAATACATGTATTTAAGTTTAAAAGTCTCATAAGTATTGATCACGAACCTCTCTCCCATATGTTTGAGGATCAGTCCCATGAAGATTGTAACAAGGAACTACATAATGGAGTCTCATCCGCTAAGATCTTCTACAACCTTTCACCCTTGGAATTCTCTTACATGTACTACTCCTGTGAGGGGAGTCCGTGCTTTCAAAACCATAAAGGTGTCAAAAAGTGATGGTTGTAGGGACCTTTAGCTTATATTTATAATAGAATCCCTAAAATCTTAATTCATTCCCACAATGGATTGGGCTAAGAGTTTCTTAATTATAGTGGATCTATAATTGCTTAGACCCAATGGATCGATCGATCTCAGTTAAGCCCACATAAAAATCTTAACAATCTCCCACTTGGGCTACACTGATATTGATGTATTTTCCATTGACACCTAGTCAAATAATCTCAAGACTGAATACCACTCAAACAAACTTTAATTCAATCAATTATTTCTACTATTAAACGATAGTAGAAAATACACCTCAATATACGGCATATAACTATCTAATAAGATAAACAATAGAAAATTACCAATCTAAATCGCTTGGAAACATATATATAAGGAATTGATATCTTACCTATGATCACATAAAATATACATTTCCTTATAGATCATTTCCTGATCTAAAGATCAGCCTACCTTGAAAACCTCACAGGTAGTAAACTTTAATATTAATCAACACTTAGGCAAACCACTATTTTCTCAAATTAATTTTTACTTAGGCATACTGCCTATAGCTAATTGCCACTTCCATGGATTTATATTAAATACCATCATAAATCGTAAATTTTGGTAAACCACCTGTGATTAATCACCACTACCATGAATTTATGTTAAATACCACCATAAATTACAAACTTTGACAAACCGCTTATGATAAACCACCACTTATTTGGATTTAGGTTAAATATCGTCATAAATCACAGACTTTGACTAAATACTGTCATATATCACGAATCCTGACGAAATACCATCAATTACCTTGACTTATCGTCAATTACTTTAACTAAGCACTGTCAATAAACCTTAGCAGGCATGCCTTTAAACTTTGACTTTTACCACTATGATATCTTTGGTTAAATGATATCATAAAACTCTCACTAATCAAGCATATTAAAAACCTCAATAACACCAATATCAGAAAACATGGCTCTTGAACACTTTGTCGATAAACTTGGGTGATATCACTTTTAGGTAAATGTCACATTTACCTTAAGAAACATACAATTAAACTGAATGTACCACTTTGATAGGTTTCATTCATTCCTATCATGTTTTACACATTGGAAATGGATATGTATAGAAGTGTATGTTTTAATGTATTTCTTACACAACCAAGGATAATACAAACAAATGAAACATAAATATACATAAATAATTTAGAGAACATAATTTAAGCTAAAATCATTTCAAAATTACTCTGAAACCATTATAAACTTAATAAGGCAACAAAATTGTTTCTATTTCCCTTCAATTGTACTTTGATCAGCAACAATATTTGTTTGGGTTTCCTGAGAGTGAAAACCAGATCAAATAATCCTACAAATCTCAGGTATGAAACATACACACTAAATAACCAGACTAAAAAATTTAATATGTACATCTAATAGATAAACTACACAATAAATGTACATATAGTAGATAAAACACATAAGAGTCACAATCGTAACTACATTTCTATCATTTGGGCTAAAAATGCACTGGTCCTCTTATAAATCTAAATTTACTATGAAAATACAATTACTTTTATCACATATGGGCTTAAAAGTCTCTAAGTTATAGTCATGTTCATATATGTATTTTCTTTAACTTAGGTGACATCATCTTTGGACAAATGTCATCAAACAGGATGTGCCATTTTGGTGGATTCTATCCAATCATTTCATAGCTTCTTAAAAATGTACTATACAACATAAAATGTGTGGAAGCTCACACCCAGTTTAATTCTAACATATTTATCTATTATAGGGTGTTTCAAACATAACATACAGGTACAAAATGATATGAATATGAATTTACTATATATTTCAGTCATAAATAATTTTTCAATATCATGATAATAATAAATCAATGCAAAACTTAAAATAATTCTTTTGCATGAAAAACAATACAGTACACTAAAATTATCCTCCTATTAGCAACTTAATATCTTGAATTTATCTTTCCACTAGTCGAGCCATATAAAACAGCTTAAGGTCTATAATTCTATCCTCTCACTTGATTCGATCAGTCATAAATTAATCCATTTATTAGATAACACAATTCGTTAATTGTGACATACATATAAACTTGTTCATATAAGCCCAAAAATAAAAGAAAACCAAACATTTTTATCAATTAATATTCATAAATAGGTTTTTAAAGAACAATGGTAGTGTTTGAGAACTTGGTATTGAATTGAACAAAATCGATACTAATCCAACCCAATCAATCCGAATTGATCCAATTGGAATATAAAAAATAAAACACTAAATAAACCTATAACTTACGGTCATAGCCATAAAACACTCATCCACCCTATTGCCATTGATCAATTGTCCAATATCTTTTATGATAAAAATCTTTGCTTTAAAAATATAATGTCAAACTATTGATTTGATTTTCTTAATATAGAAAACTAGGTCTTTGAGGCATATGTAGACCTCTTTATTCTCAAGCCACTTTTAAAAACATCCAGTTTAATAGTTCAACTCAATGAAGAATAATTCATTCAACATATAATTAATGCATGTAACATCAATGAAATTAAAATCAATATTACATCACTAAACATTAAACATAACTAGAGTATCAACCGAATTACATTCTTAATCTTTGGGTGTGGAATGCACTGATCCACTCAAAAATTACAATGACTGTGGGAGCTCTTCAACTTCAAAAATTGCTATCACCTTTGGGTGAATAGCAACTTCTAGATTAAGGTCTACCTACAGTACATTTGCATTTATGCTTATTTTTGATAATGTTGCTTTTGGAAAAACATTACCTAATTCCTGCTAATAATTTTTTATGTCTTTAAAAATAAGACAAAACCTTCGAGTTGTAAACCTATTATTGTAACTTTGGATTTTACCACTTTGATGGATTCCATCAATTCCATTACAATAGCTTACAATTACACTTGGTAACTTAAATTTATGGATTATTTAATCATAAACTAAAAAATCATTTTACATGTAAAAGAACAAGCATGTAACTATTAGCAAAATAAACATTATAATGCTCAATTATCAATTACTTCAAGAATGTCAGTCAAAATCATATTCCTAACCTCTGGGTCTAAAATGTATTGGTTCACTCAAGTTTTTGCTATTACTGCGAGATTTTTTCTAACTTTCAAAAAATATCACCATCTTTGGATGGACAACATCCTCTAGGTTGAGAAATTTATATTCTATTTTCACTTGTTTTAACTTTAATTTTTCTTTGACAATGTCATTTTTGGATGAACATTAACAACCTTACTTAAAAATGGGATTGTTTAAGCATTAGCAAAATATATGTAAACAAAAGCATGGACTATCATTAGCCAATAAATAAGTTCACATGCTGACATGCAAGTAATATATGGACTTATTTTCCTTTTATTTCTTACAATTAAGAGAAATATGAAGAAGAATCATCCCATATTTTTAATTTCTACAAAATAGACTATAAAAGTTAATCAAAACTAGGCCCATAATATATCAAAACGAAGAGCTCAAAAAACTAGACTCAACATAAAAATTAAGGGTGAAAAATTCCTCACCGTTTGCCTAAACGAGCAATTTGAAGTTGTAAAAAAAATAGGTCAAAATCAATTATGGTTTGTCCAAACCAACCGTTTCGGTCTGATTGAACCAAAAGGTTCGACCCAAGTGGCCTAACCCAATTTGGTCATATCAGTCCCAGGTCATATTGTGGGCCAAAACCCTGATTTTGGGTCGGGTATCTGGGTAAAATAATGGGTTTCGAGTCGGGTAGTCAACAGTCTGGTCAACCTTTGACCGAGTCAAATAGAATTGGGTCAAGACTTGACTCACTACATCATCGGGTTAACTCAAAAATCCTATCGAGTTAATTTGGGGAGTTATTGTCGGCTTTTTTTTTTGGAAAAAAAATTATTCTCTCATTTGGTCATCGGTTTTTAGCGTTGCGTCCCGACGCGTTTGACAGTTTCTGGCAGCCTGCGGTATACTACCACGATCGTATTTTCATCCTCTACAACTTTCGTGGAGAAATTTTTTTGATCTGAAACCTTTAAATGATGGTAAAATTAAGATTTTCATGATTTGGGACATAAACCCTATACAAAATCAATTTTTCTTTGATTTTTCTTAATTCTAACACCATAAGGGTTGACTCTGATACCAACTATTAGGGATTCTTTACCATAAAATTATATGAATAACCCATACTATATGGAATACAAGAGTCATAAACCAATCATAAAATATTAACCATGGTTGTAGTCCCCAAACCAATAACACACAAACATGTGGATTTACCTATATATGATAATCAATGGGAGCAGAAGAATACATGTATGTAAGTTTAGAAGCTCATAAGTATTGATCACGAACCTCTCTCTCATGTGCTTGAGGATCGGTCCTATGATGATTGTAACAAGGAACTATACAATGTAATCTCATCTGCTAAGATCTTCTGCAGCCTTTCACAATTGGAATTTTCTTACATGCACTACTCCTGTGAGGGGAGTCCGCGTTTTCAAAACCATAAAAGTGTTAAAAAGTGACGGCTGCATGGACCTTTAGCTTCTATTTATAATAGAATCCTTAAAACCCTAATTCATTTCCACAATGGATTGGGCTAGGAGTTTCTTAATCAGAGTGGGTCTATAATTGCTTGGGCCTAATAGATCAATCGGTATCAGTTAAGCTCACATAAAAATCCTAACACTAATACCCTATGTACCACCTCATCATTTTTCCAACCTTGACACTCACTTATGAGTTTCCTAATCAAAGTGGGTCTATAATTGCTTGGGCCCAATGGATCAATCGGTATCAGTTAAGCTCACCTAAAAATCCTAACACTAATATCTTATGTACCACCTTATCTATTTTTGTACACCAAAATGCCATGATGAAATAGCATAATGTAAAGAAAAGACTACAAGACTATAGTGTACCCTGTAAAAGGCACAACTGATCAGTGCCAATTTTAAACCAGGCAACATACTACAACTTTACCATGCCAGGCACCTGGCTGTCCATGCTAGATGATGGTGAGACCAATGCTTTCATGTAAGCCTTATATTATATCATATTCCTAGTAGGAAGTAGGAACCAGGTTGGATGCCTAGTATGTGTCAGTTAACAAAATGCGCCCAAATCAATGTGCTTATTACCTACCTATGAACCAACCAATTATTTACAACCTTGACACTCATTCTTTGATATGTGTTTCTATTGCAAATCCATGTCACCTTTGATGACAGGAGATATTGTTTACAATTAATTATTTGATAATAGGGAATTCCACCGAGGCTTCTACTAGGGGTTCCTCCTCGAGGTACAGGAAGCACAGGTGAAAGGCTAGCAACCAAGAAGGTATGGACGAATTCTGAAGAACTATAAATTCTTTTTGTAGACCAAGCACCCACATCATGGCATTGGAGCATAGTACTCCTTCTCGTAGATGTTTATAAAACACTTCCATCTCTCTCCTTTTGGCTCTGGCCCACCAATGAAGTGGTTTTTTTTTTTTTTTTTGCCAACATTGCCTACAATCCAATGGTCAAATTTTTTTTTTCTAAACAAATGTAAGCCGCATTATTATGCTCTATCCTCTATTTTGTAATAGATTATTTTTCTTCTTCTATAAAATTTAAAAAAATAAAATAAAATCCGAAAGACTTGGAAAACTTATTTTTCTCTTGGATATGAGTTAGAGGAAAAATTATCTAACCAAAAAAACAATTTTTCTCTTGGATATGAGTTAGAGAAAATTATCTAACATAAAAAAAAAAAAAAAAAAAAACTTTAATATTCACCATTTCAACAAGTTTTGGGAACTTATAGTATTCAAGTCATGGCTCGAAATAGATTTGTTTAAAAAAACAATAAAATTGCAAATGTATTTTCTATTTTTGTGGTCAAATCACATTTTTTTTGCTTATGCATCACTAAATCAGGTAAAAATGACTCAAATCCTTGCATCAAGTTTTTTTTATATGCATAATACAATATTTAATGCTCCAAATCTATATTTTATATGCATCATAATATATACATACATACATGCATGCATTTCTTAACAATTTTCATGCATATATTTAGTGTGTGTTTCTCTGATATGATACGATATAATACATCTCTTAATTAAAATCATCATTCTAATATGATACAAGATACACATTAACAATATTAATATCGATATCGATAGTTAAATCCTTAGTTGTTACCTAATAAATATTTGAAAAACAAAGCTGAGTAATATTTCACGTTTCAAAATTGCATTTAAAGAAGCATGAAACTTTTGTGGATTAAGGAAAGAAAGTCAACTGATAGTTGAAATGTACAAGGATGGATTATTCATTATTGTGCATGCTATGTCATGCCGTGCTTGACGACTTCAACAATCATTCCACTTCCCATTCGAACGAGTTGAATTATCAGTTTGGACTTTGGATATGGATCTTCGGTGATGAAACTCCAAACTTTCTACTAAGAAATAAATATCGGTTTCAGTTTGATGTTGGATCAAACTATATATATATATATGAGAAATTTACTGCACCACTCCTTAGAGATTGCCACATTGATAAGACCACCCCCTCTGTTTCACCAAATTATTCTTAGGCCCTCTACCGTTAGTGACTGTTAAATGTAGAGTTAAAATGACCATCATACCCTTACCATTAAAAAACTCATGTTTGAACAGGGATTTGTGATCTTAGAGTTCGAATAGGGTTTCTCTCTCTCTCTCTCTCTCTCTCTCTCTCTCTCTCTCTCTCTCTCAGAACACATTCTGGGAAGGATGTCACTCTCTTTACGATACAACTAGTATCCCGTGGAGTGATCGAAACCTACTACAACAGTGTTATTATTTCTGTTTATGAATTTGAAGTGTGATCTCATAAAGCATCAAGTGAAGTCACTGTGCCATCATCCCTACTTGCGACACTGTTTCTGTTGGAGATTTTCTACAAAGACTTTCATGTCATTAACTCTATATCCAACGATCATCACAAGCCCATCTTTTGACTGTTTAATACCCTTCATAGGGCCACCCTTCGATGGTTGTAGCAGCTCCATCTGATGGTTGCATAAACAGGTTTTGTGAGTTACTAATTGCTGATATTACTTTCTATTTTTGAAGCCCTGATCTATCTCCTCATCTGACCATCTGTTCTAGACATAGTTTGGAGGAGTCATTCAACTCCTAGTAACCAAAGCTTAATAGGAAGATCAGTCCCACTCGAGTTCCTACCTTTCTAATTTTCTTACCTGCTAAGTTTTTTATATTACTTGTTTCCTGTCCAGCCGATAAAGAAACAATCATTCTCTTGAACTTTTTCCCAATACTCCGTTCGACTTGGGAGAACTTTAGTCCGGAAACTAAAGCTGCAACTCGAGCGATTACAACGAGCTCCGGTTGCAAAGTGTTGGTTGCCGCCCACAAAGAAGAAACGTAGATTTACTCGCCGCGAGGTCCTGCTAGTCGTCGCGTGGTCCTGCAGGAGGCCACGAGGTCCTTCGAGTCGTCGCAAGGTCACCGTCCGTCCGTCTCTGATGCAACTACTGCTACCGCTACAGATGCTACAATCACAGGTGTTCCAACAGCGGCGATTTAAGAGAGATAAATTAGGTCTTGGAATGGGGTCAAAAGCCTATCGATTTGGGTAAAGAAATATCAACTTATGGTAAGGGTATTTTTGGCACTTCAAATTTAATGAGGGAATTTTGGTATTAAAAAAAATATAGTTGCTGACATCAGCAACTATAGTATATTCCTTAACAGTCACTGACGATAGGTGCTTTGAGAATAATTTGGTGAAACAAAGGGGGTGGTCTTATCATTGTGACATTTTCGAGGGGGTGACGCGGTAAATTTCCCAATATATATATATTGATCCGTCATGGAAATTTCACACATTTTATTTCCCTTCGCCAATTTCGTCCACCAACTAACCTCGTGGAGGTTATTCCACTCCCATGAATCATGAAATGGAACTCATAGTTAGCACTAGATTTGATCTTCACTTATTAAGCATGGATGTGAATTTGAAATCGAAACCATTTATCGCAACCAAACCAAACCATTTATAAAACTGTAAAACCGTTTAGTAAATGATTCAATTCTGGTTTCAAGTTTAAGACCGGTTAGTTAAATGGGTTGGGTCGGTTTTAACCGTTTAACCCATTGGTTTCAAACCGAATTGACACCATGACCATTTAAACTCTCAAAATCGATCCGATTAACCCATATAACGATTAAATATTTGATTGTTTTAACAATACTTAATGGTTTAATTTAGGGAAGCATTAAAGATTATAGAGGCTGTCCAACAGTCTATTCAATAATTTACTCATATTATTTAGTTATGTAGTTAAATCATTGCTTGTTCAATGCCTCATTTAATTTGATACAAGATTGAAGCATTTATCAATAAAAGTAAATTTTGGTAAGCATGCGAATAAACCAAAATACTAATTACTAACCGTTTAGAAACCGTATGGAATAAACCACGATCAAAACATTTAAAACTATGAAACTGACACCATTTAAAAACCGTGGAACCGAAACCATTTACTAAACGGTTGTGGTTTTTAGAAAGTGCAACCATTTAGTAAATGATGCGGTTTTGGTTTTAGCGAAATAAATATAAACCAAACTGAATTGCACCGTAAACACCGAAATCGAACCGATAACACCCTTATGTTATGGTGTCCTGAGGCTTCTATGCATGTATAAGATTCAGTCAATGTTCCTCCCCTCTTTTGTCATTCAATCTATGAGGGAGCACAATTATCATTTTACACGAAAAGGGAAATAGACACAAGGTTGCAGACGTGAGAACCATGCTCTTCCTAATTATATGTAAGGAATTGAGATTCTCGTATCAACCAACCTATTAAAATTAGGGCTCATGTTGTCTGAGTTGACAAGGTGGGCCGGTGGGGGGAATGCACCAATCAAGGGCCTTTATTCATATTCATCATTAGGGAACACAGAAGAAAATGTGCCAAGAGAGAGAGTGTTAATATAACCTACACCGCCAACTCAGAGATCTTTTCCTTAAAATTATACCATTCACATAGAAAGGACAGGACCTGAATTTTGCCACATGCCAAACAAGAGGCCAAAATTCGTGGGGATGTAGGGCTTGAAGTCTCCTTGTAAAATTTCATGTTTCAGACCAACAAAATTCACTCAAAATATTAATAAGAATCATTAAATGGACTATTGAAAATATATACTTTTTGGGGAAAATCTTTTTTTTTTTCTTAGCAACTTTCAGGGGAAAATCAAAATGCCAATACATTGGCATGTAGGGTTGGACGTGGCATAAATTAGGTGGACCATGAAAGAAACACCCTTTATATGGGCCATCAAAGAACCTTATTCCTTAAATTTATATATATATATATATATAGGGAAAATGTTGGATATGCCGCCAATATCAAGTATGTTAGCACCTATTGTGTCTATCTCTCTCTTCCCTTTTTCTGAAATGATCCTCTTATCCTTCCTGAATGATACTCCATAATGTGTTCCTATTAGTGCTATCCGCTAGCATACTTGATATCGGCAGTATACATATCCCTCTCCCATACATATATATATATATATATATTTTATGAAATGTATAGAATTTCTTTAATTAGAATAGTGATCAGAGGGTTCTAAGCAGATCAAACTGTACCTCATCACATTGTTTCTTTCTTTAAAAAAAATTAATCTAATAATAAAGGAAGAAAGATCGCTACCTTACTGGCATAGGTACACATCAATGCACTAACCAATGAAAAGATGCCGGAAAGCATCTTCAACATAGAGGTTGTACGGTCTTTCTGTATCCACTATCAATCTAAACATGTACCTCAACAAGTATATAGCATTCTTTAATGTGAAGAGAAGCAGTATCGAAGAAAATTTTCCCATTATAATATATAGAGAAAATTGCATTGCCACCCCTTGAACTTCAATCCTTATTCAACGCCACCCCCTGGACTTTTCGAAACGTCAAAGCCACCCCCTAAAAATTCAAAAAATTCCAAATCGGTCCCTGCCGTTAGCCGACCGTTATAAATGAATGAAAACCGGTTAGTTTTTTTATAATATACCCAAAATACCCCCACCTATTGTGAGAGGACAATATTGCCCTCTCTTTTATTTCCATCTTCTAAACCTATCTCCCATCTCTCATCTCTCATCTCACTCCTCTCACTCACTCGGCCGGACAAGAAGAAGAAGACGACGACGACAATACGCCACCCCCTGCAACTCGATTCTCTTCCCTCCGGCGTGCGATTCTTCCCCCTCTGGCGTGCAAAGCTCTCCCCCCTCCGGCGTCCGAACCTCTCTCCCAAGGTAGTAGAAGCCAAATTTTCAATTCCGCTAATCCTATACTATCAATAATGTGTGGTTGCCATGGTTAGCCTGTCATTTGATTCATTTCTGTGTCCATGTTTATGATTGGAGCCTGGAAGCAGAGCAGTGGAACACAGGAGAGTTTAGTGCAACTAATCAACGTGACGAGGAGCTGGGTCCGCCTGGAGTTCCAGAATCCGGATGCCATGTTTTCCGTTTTCAAGCTAATGGTTTTGTTACTCCTTGCGAGAATTGGGGCAGGCTTGCAAGGAGGAGAAGTTGGTTTCACCTATAATGGATTCCAAAGTTCAGACTTGCAGCTGGACGGCATAGCCAACATCAATTCCAATGGCCTCCTCGTGCTGACCAATGCCACCAATCGACAGAAGGGGCATGTCTTCTATCGTACCCCGATCCACTTCCTCGAACCATTTTCATCATCTTCATCAGGTGGCACCGCTGCTCTCTCCTTCTCTACAACTTTTGTCTTTGCCATCATCTCCCAGTACCCCGATTGTTCCGGTCATGAGATCGCATTTGTCATCACACCCACGGTTGGCATCCCTGGTGTTTTTCTAGGCCCATATCTTGGCCTATTCAACCCCTACAACGTTGGCAATTCAGGGAATCATATATTCGCGGTCGAGCTCGACACCGCAAAGAACACTAATTTCATTGATATCCTGTTCATCTTATTTTTGATATTTAATCCTAAAAATGGTTAGTTTTGGTTCTTATTACTAACAAACAGACGGTGGAGATAAAGATAAAGATGGACTGTGAAGGATGTGAGAGGAAAGTGGAGAAGGCAGTGAGAGGTATGAGTGGAGTGACACAGGTGGATATAGATCCGAAGCACCACAAGCTGACGGTGGTTGGGTACGTGAATCCAAAGAAGGTTTTGAGACATGTACAGCACAGGACTGGGAAGAAGGCCGAGTTCTGGCCTTACATCCCTTACGAAGAAGTGGCTCACCCTTACGCTCCAGGTACTTATGATAAAAGGGCACCATCTGGGTATGTGAGGAACACCATGGACGACCCCAGGAGCTCCAAGCTAGCTCGGGCTAGTACCATGGAGGAGAAGTACTCCAACACCTTCAGCGATGAGAACCCTAACGCCTGTTCCGTCATGTAATGGTAGGGAGAGATCTGTTCAGTTCTGTTCTGTTTCGTTTCAGCAAGTCTGACTTGCTGCCGCTGCGCTTGTTTTATATGAAGTTGTAGCTGCTCTTCCTTCCTTTTTTTTTTCTTTTTTTGTAGATAGATCGATCCAAGGAAAATGGGGGAAATGAGTTTTGTTGTAAAATCATTTTCAGAAGTAAGATTATGCAAACCATTATTGGATTATTTGCTGGTTCTGGTTCTGGTTCTGGTTCCTCTGTTACAGCCTTTACTGTAATGGCTTCTTAGCCAATGTTTCTCTAGCCATGGTAAAGAGGTTCAGACGCCAGAGGGGGGAGAGCTTTGCACGCCGGAGGGAAGAGAATCGAGTTGCAGGGGGTGGCGTACTGTCGTCGTCTTCTTCTTCTTATCCGGCCGAGTGAGTGAGAGGAGTAAGATGAGAGATGAGAGATGGGAGATAGGTATAGAAGATGGAAATAAAAGAGAGGGCAATATTGTCCTCTCACAATAGGTGGGGGTATTTTGGGTATATTATAAAAAAACTAACCGGTTTTCATTCATTTATAACGGTTGGCTAACGGCAGGGACCGATTTGGAATTTTTTGAATTTTTAGGGGGTGGCTTTGACGTTTCGAAAAGTCCAGGGGGTGGCGTTGAATAAGGATCGAAGTTCAGGGGGTGGCAATGTAATTTTCTCTAATATATATGCAATGCTTAACTAACACAACACTAAAAGGGCCGGGTTAGCTTGGGCAGGCTGATTTGATGCTACTCAAATACCAGCCAGGGGCCAAACTCTACCCCTAGTTTTGGAGTAATATAGAAAGAACCCCTTGAAAAAGGCGAGGAAATGTCCCTTATCCTAATATGGGCTCATGAGCTGTATATGGTTTTTCCTTGCATATGCACTCGTTTGACTCCCCACTGGACAAAACCAAAACCAAAACCAAACAAATCCCACCTCTCATTTAAAAATAAATTAATCAGAAAAGAGGCATCCACCGCACTTGGGCAAATTCTAGGATATATCCTTTATATATATATATATATATATAAATATTGGCATCACGAGAAATTCCCTCTTAAATAATAAATAAATAAATAAATATATATATATATATATTAAAATAAGTGAAAAAACCTTGATTATGACACTTATGAACCTATAAATCTTTTTTTTGGTAAACCTATGAAAATATGAACTAATGATCAGATAAAAATATGAAATTTTTTAAATATATTTCAAGTCTAATTTAATGACCTATCTCAACCATTTATCACAAGATGTAATTGATCTTTTGGAAAATGATTGCATCACTTAAGAAAAGTCCAACCTGATAGACTCAATGAGCAAGAAAGATAAAGTAGTTTTTACTGTAATACTTACTTTTCCATGTATTGGTAGAAATATTCATAGATGCATGCTCCTTTTTTTTCATCATTTGATTTGGTGGGGTGATCACCTCACCTGCAGAATTGTTGTACCTTAAAAAAAGAAGTTATTTACTTATTTTTTAAAGTTTCACTCTAGTAAACTACATGATGCACAATTCTACTAATTTAGATACAAATCAACATTAAAGGTGTTAATTTTGGACCTGAGTTGGGAACAAAGAACTAGAACATACTAGAATCAACTATTAATCCGTTGGTTTTGGTCCTAGCCATTAGAGTGATTAATACGTCAGAATTAGAACCAGATTGAACCAAACTGATTACCTGTTTAGAACTCTATTAATTGAGGAGGTGTGGGGTATTTATAGACGGTGATTTATGTTTTTTCACTCACTATTCACTCTCTTGAGATTGGTATACCCATGCTGAAATCGGCTTTAAATCCATGGGTTTTATATTTTATAGATTTTTGTAATCTTTTATGGAAAACTTGGCAAAATATTTGAAAAAAAAAAAAAAAAAAACTCACTTTAGGTTTAATTGATTGGTTTTTTAGTCTTTGGAATGATTAAGAATTATGACCGATTAGGAACTAGATCCAAACAATCTCAATATCAATTAAATCTCGTTCCAACTTCCATGGTTTGGAACCAATTAGTTGATTAGAGTAGTCCTGGCTCTTATCCCTATAAGTTAGAACTTGATTAGTTGATTAGAATAGTTCTCAATAAGTTAGAACCCGATTAAGAACTATTGAAAATAATTAAAATAATCTCAATTAAACATTTCCATGTGGAAGACATGCTAAGAATCCTAAGGCCATTTTTATTTGATGGAAAATAGTGGGGTTGGGGTAAGATAATTGTAGAATTAAAAAAAAAAAAAATTGCAGATATTTGGTTGCCTAGGATGGAAAACTATGCAATCTATGTGGAAAACCATCTATCCACTCTATCTTTCTTTCACCATTTTTTGGGTAGAATTTTGAGAGATAGAAAGGAGAATGCCTTTATTACATGCGAGACCAGAAACTTTATTATTGAAATAAAAAATTATGAAATCCCATTGTTTACCATAAGATTTCTTTCTCTTTATTTCCTATTCTTTAACCTTATTACATGGGACCTACAACTTCTCTTTTCACACCCTTTTTTTCCTCAAACAAACAAACATGCCGAAATAACTTGGTTAATCGAATCACATCAAAGAAGAAAGGATAGAGTTATCAAGTTTACTATTGAGTTAAAAGTCTTAGGCACTGTTTGTTAATGTTTCTGTTATTTATGTGTTTAGAAACAGTAGATACAGTCGAAACAGATTTTCACGTTTTTAGAAACAAAAAATGGATTTGTTGTTGTTTAATAAACCTGTTTCTCGAAAGTTTTTTGTAAATATAATGTCACTGAAAAACCCAGTAATATCATCGAATACCCAAAAGAGAGGGAGTTCAGTTGCCTCTTTTTAGGTTGAAATAGTTGAGAGATATATCGGGCATAACAACCCCTTTTTTTTTTCCTCTCAAATTCATTTCTAGAAAACGATGAAACAAGTCCGACTTGTTTTGTCATAGTCGTTTCTAGAATTATAAATAGGCATAAATTTTGATTTATGTTTTATAGAAATTGGTGAAACAGAACAACTTATCGAATGTTTTTTAGGTTATTTCTTTGTTTTTAGGAACAAGAAAACGTAGAAACAAAATGTTATCAAACGGTGCCTTAGATCCAATGCCCAAGAAGCAAGTTTAACAAAAAAAATAACCACGTCATTAATGAACTTGAGACAAAAAGAGATAGAGGGGATTGTGTTTTTTTTGGTAGAAAAGGAATTGTGTCAAACATCTAACAGTAGAAGAATCACGCTCCAAGATCATAAAGTGGATGTGTGGTGGACAAAAAGGTTGTACAATTCTCCAAAGCTTCCTTGATCTTGTCCAAAGCTTATTTGATCATTTAGGCATTTACTTGTGCATCCTGCACCCCAAGAAGGAACCCCCTGGTAGATGCTTATGCCATTAAATAATTAATAGTGAATGAGAGAAAACCATAATTATTTATTAAACAAATAAATATAAAGGGTGTTTTTTAGTCATTACACATAAACTCTATTCACCCTCTTAATGACCGAAAGTTTGAAAATGCAATTTTAAAGGATGCAGGAGCCATGACGCATGGTGGTTAGTGACGCACTAAGTGTGCCCTTTCTGTACTGAAGCTTAGAAAGAGAGAGAGAAGAGAGAGAGAGGTGGAGTCCGGTGGACCAACCAACGGAAAAAGGAGGGAAAAGAAACAGAAGGAATAGGACAGGAAAGAAAAACAAAGAAAGAGAGTGGAAAAGAAAAGAAAAGAAACCGAAAGGGGAAAACCAATTCAAAATTTAAACCTCTTCCCTCGGCAGTAACCCCACCCCATAATCGATCTAAAAACGCCATGTGGACAACAAATCCGATTCCTCTGAACTCCAAATCCCACAGCTCAACAAATTACGCACCCCAACGCAACGCAACGCAACGCAACGACGCAATCTCTCTCTCTCTCTCTCTATGTCCGTCTCTGTCTGTCCCTGTCTCTCACTTCCCAAAGAAACCAATCTCTCCCTCTCTCTAGGAAGTTCGTAGAGTATAATCCTCTCTCTTCATATAGAAATGAGCGAGTGAGGTGATATTATGAGAGCTCTCTCTCTCTCTCTCTTTCTCTCTCTCCCTTTGTTTCTCTTCCCCCTTCCGGTTTTCGCCAAACAAAAGCGAACCCAATTGCTAAACAGAGCAATCCAACGAACCCATTTCATGGAACAACAAAAATCCTTCATTTCCATCCTCTGATCGATCTCCTTCTCGTCTCACCTAGATAAATTACTTCATGCAAAATCAGATCCTCACCATCTCTGACCATACTCCCATCTTCTTCCTCTTCCTCATCTTCTTCGACTTTGGCGACGAAGACAATGTTCTTCAGAGAACATGATGATCAGCGTCGTTTTCTTTTCCTCTCGTCGGCATTGTTTGGGGCAGATAAAGCCATGGAGAAAAAACCTCTGCTCTCCCGGGCTTCCAGCTATACCATTACCAATGACAACCACAATAACATGAACTTGCAAGAGCAGAGGAGGCGGAGGGTCAATAGCGACATGTGTCTTTCCTCTCTTCCGCCTCTCCCTTCCCGTCAATATTCGTTGAGCCGGGACGTTGGACACGCTGCTGCTGAGACGTACCTGCTTACTCGCCTTAGTTTCAAGCTCTTACGCTACCTGGGGTACCACTCCTTTCTCGCATCTTTGCCTATTTCTTTTTGTTTCTCTCAATTCTCATCTTGGTGCTCTGGTTGTTAGATTTGATAGAATTGTTGTTTGGATTGTGTTCAAATAGTTTGATTGGTAACCATGGTTGTTCCCTATTCAGAATCTTAAATTTGATCAAGATTGTTTTTCTTTTCTGACATGTGACATGCAATTCATGGACAAAGACATTGCTTTTAGGTAATTAGGAATGAGTGGAAGTCCAAAATGGATTTATAAAAGATCTGCAATTGTGATACAATTTTATGTCAGAAATGTCTATTTGAGGAAGAGTTGCTTTGTTGGAGTGCTCTGTTTCTGACTTCTTGGGCGAGACACATAGAACTCATAGTTAGATAACTTCATATGTTACATACTGGGAAATATGTATCATTGACCTGGTATCTATGCAGTAGATGGTTAAAGAGTTTCTTATTTGTAGTTTAGACGATTCTAAGCACTGGAGATTGTCTTTGGCCTTTCTCCTTTGTATATCTGAAAAATCCTTCACTAGTTCAGTTATTGGCACTGGGTTCATCTATTGGCGGCCACTGACTCATGTCTTAGGATGCTTTATGGGTTGGCAGTGGTCTACTTGGAGCAATACTTCATCTTTGATCCAAGTCATGAGAAATGTGTATTTATATACTTCAATTCAGAAATTTCTTTATTTTTTTATTATTCTTTTGCCCGTTAATATATTTGAATTAATAACAGAGCATAGTATGGAGATCTACCTTAAAATAAAGAAAAAGTTATAAGATAAGTAGAACAAAAACATAGTATACCGTGTGTAACTTTAGTAACAATAGGATTGAAAGTCAAGTAGTGAAAATTAATGATAGGGAGATACCGTGAAGTGAAAATTTTGAGTACTTAGGTTTGGTCATAAATAAAGAAGGAATGGTAGAGAATGATGTTGCAGAATTAAAGTAGGGTAACATATAAATAAACCTGGTGTAGCTGAAATAAGGATGTTGAGATGGATTAGTGTAAAACTAGAAGGATAAAATAAGGAATGAACAAATTAGAGCTAATTCAGTAGTAGCTCTAATACATGATAAGTTAAGAGAGTCGTTTGAGGTGGCATGGACATGTGCAATGGTGGCCTTTGAATGCTCTAGTGCAGAGGGGTGATTTGATTCAGATTGAAGGAGCTGAAAGAGTTAGGGGTAGGCCTAAAATGACTCTAGGAGAACTGGTGAAATAAACATGCATAGCTTGGGACTAGTAACAAGTATGGCTGATTGGAGAAAAAGGATTCAGATAGCTGACCCCATTTAGTTGGGATAAGGCGGAGTTGAGTTGAGTTTGAGTATGAAGTTTGACAAGACCTTGATATTTGATGGGTTGTAGAAGCAGCATGCCTGTATAGCTATGTGTTGCTAAAATCTTGATATGCATGCTGCTACTTAGCTGGTTTCCAATATGAAGATTCTCCATGGTTTCTTTCGGAGGAAAAGCTGTACAGCTCTGAATTGCTAAATCTGAAAAGCCCTTTGAAACCTGTGGATTTGTTGCTGAATCCATATGTTAACAATTTGCAATTATCTATGCTGGTTCCATCTCGTATTCATGGCCTGGCAGATCTAGACCTAAACTTGTAATCTATATGCAATGGATCGGGTTCAATAGTTTTGGGTCAAGGATTGACCTCGATTACTAAGTCCAATTAATGGAGTTGCTTTATCTTTCATTCTTTTTCCTTGAGCAAGAAGTTTTTCTTCAATCCAGGACAAAAAAATTTTGAGTGGTGCTGTTGCATGCTCTTCTTTAGTTTGCAAACTAATCCAGTTTGTCTACGTGGTTTCTTTTGAACTCTTTTTCTGTCAAAGAATGATTCTTCATGTCAATTTGTTGTTTCTTATCGAATTCCTCAGACATTTCAAGGCTTTGACAAGAGCAGTGTTTTCTGGTCTCCTTGTTTCGAATAATCATGTTCCTAATATCGCGAAGTTTTGGACATTGAGTTGGATTTATGAACTGATGGAAGCATTGAGTTGTATTAAAAGTAAGGGGGGAAAAAAAAAAAACCTCAGCACTGGAGAAGGAGATTGATACATGGAATGCTTTACAGCCTTACATAGTTGGATTCTTCTATTGCTCCAGCTGATTTTTCCGTGAACAATATGGTAAATACACATGAATGTTTTCCTTTGGAATTGATATGGATGGGTACTGAAGTGTATATGATGGTCTTCGTGCCATTACTGAAAATACAAGGCGTGAGTGTTGCCATAGATAATGTGGGTAAGGGGGACGTGTCTGTCTCCGGGGCTGCTAAGAAGAAACTGGAGGACTATAATGCAAAGTACATATTACATGTTGATAAACATTGAGGGATGAAAGTTATGATGATGGAAACTGATGGTATCTGTTGGAAAATTATGTTTGAGTTTGAGTGTGATGCAGTGGCTACAGTGGAAGCTATCCTATGAATAAGGAGAATGATGCACTGCATGGGTTGGTGATCTTCCAGACTTTCTCAAAGTAGTATAACATTGCTGACTCATTTGCTTCTCAGGAGCAAGCTCTTGGGCTAAATAACTTAGAGGATGGGATTCCTTCTAGTAGAAGGGATAATATAGAACTGATTTCATCCAGGTAATTAATCCATGCAAAGGGTCTGTACTGAGCCCATGTCCATTTATGACTTAATTTTCAAATGCCCTCTTTTCAGTAATTGATGGGGATCATGAGTTATGGGCTTAACTGATTTTTGGATGATGTTTTATGTAGGTAGATTCGTAACTTTTTGAATTGCCCCCCCCCCCCCCCCCGCCCCCCCCTTTTTGAATTAATGGAAATTCGTTTCTTCCTTATGGATTCAAAGACTTCTTACAGTGTTTTGTGATTATTCAATTCCATTCTCATTCAACATTAGAATGTCAGAGAACAAAAAAGGTTGGGCCTTAGTTAAAGAAGCTTCTAATCAATCTTCTGCTCTAACTTTGAACCTCTTCTCTACTATTTTTCCTACCATTCTTCAAGGCCTTGGAACACCACTGGAGTTTATTGAATCCATTTGAAGTCACGAAGCTGGTATTATTTCTCATTTGTTTGTTTTCCTAGATCCTGGTTATCTGTATGGATGATAACATCCACCAAAATTTGTCTTCCAATCTTATAGCCATTAGCCTGTTCATGGTTGTAGAAGTTCATACTCTCTGGGGAAAGAAGAGAGATAAACTATTCATTCAGTTGTAGAAGTTTTCCAAGAAAAATTCCAAAGTGGAATATATAGAAGTTTTCTAGATATATTATCATTGAAGTGGTTGACTAAGGAAGAGGAATCTGCATCCTTTCTTTACTTATTTGATGGATGTAGTGGCCTTCCTAATTTACAAAAAAACCATTGGATGTTGCATTTAGGTGATTCTTTCCTCAAGTCATGTAGGCTACTTTTGGTTGCCAAGCAAATGGGGCAAAGTAAAATAAAAGTTAGGGGAACCTTGACAGGTTCCTTTCTCTGAACATTAAGCCTCAGGTTATTTGGTTGGCGGGGTAGGGAAATACTCCATTCTTTCCTCCCCCAAAACTTTTCTCTTTTTACCAGTTGCAAAATTTCAAATTAAATTCCTTGGGTACACTCTTCATTCAGTGGTCCCACTTTGCTTCTACTTTCCCTGCCCAACCAACAGCCATGGAAGCATGGTTTTAAGTATCTCCGATACCGATACGATACCCTCCGATACGTATCTTAAATTTAGTCGATCGATACGATACACACCGATACGATACACACCGATACGATACATTGAATTTTTTAAATCATTTCATATCGATATATATCCTACAATACATACCGATATGCATCAATACACCACTAATACATATCAATACGATACGACATGCCTCGATGCCACTCTATGAAAAATATAAAATTGAGGTAAAATGTACGTTTCGGTATGTATTGGTACATATCGGTATGTATCGATCGGTACGTATCGGTATATATCAGCACGTATCGGTGAGTATCGATATATATATGTACGTATCGGTGAGTATCGATACGTATCGGCGCTACGGTCATATAATGGCCAATATGGGTAATTTTTCAGAAAAAACGAATTTTTGAAGGGTTTTTGTTCCAAAGTTGCTGTCAGCCATATTTCTCTCTAACTAAAGTGAAAATCAAGGTTGGGAACAAGGATTTTACATTTATGGAACAACTACAGACCTTCAATTCTTAGTACGATACCCTCAATGTAGTGTTTATGCATAATACATGTTATCAATAGCTTTTTTTAACAAATTCTTTATGCAAAAGTGTTTAAAAAAATGTTTCCTATCCATTTATGTGTGTATCTTTAGCGTATCTTAGTGTATCTCTGATACGATACGATACCCTCCGATACGTATCTTAATTTTGATCGATCGATATGACGACCGATACCGATACTTTAATCCTTGCATGGAAGGGAAGTTTTGATGTCCTTTTTTACTTTAGTTTTGTTCACTTAACTTCCCCCAACATTGTGGGGCACATATTTGGTGCCTTTTCTAACTTTGCCTACTTTATCTTCATTCGCGTTCTGATTCTAGTTGGGCTAGTTCCCAATTTCGGGCTTAACTTGTTCTACTTCATGGTTGTTTTCTCATCTTCTGAAGGGGAAAGAGGCAGTAGTATCATCTTCCATAGTTCAAAGAAAAACCCTTGCTAAACATTTGCTAGTCGTGACTCGTGACATGTTTTAGTGACTTTAGGAATCTCTTTGTTTGGGCGTTGGGAGTTTGCAATGGCTTATCGTCCTGCTTCTATTCAAATAAGTAAATGGTACCTAGGTAATACTTCAGGAATCTCTTTTTTGGGCCTTGGAGTTCGGAATGGCTTATCATCCTGCTTCCATTGAAATAAACAAATGCTACCTAGGGAATATTTTAGTGATAGATGATCGATTGCCTACTGCATATTGCATTCCTATGGCAGGAACCAAGTTCATGGATAGATTTTTTTTACTAAAATTGAGATCAATATGAATGCAAAAGAGGTAGTTTCTGAGGTTCTTTTGTACCTGTCATGTCAATAACAGAGGTTAGGGATGAAAACGGCGGTTGAATTTTTTAAATTGAGTAGGGTTGACAGTAGAACATTGAAGAACAAAGAGAATTTTACGAATGCACTATTCTATTTTTTGCACTTGCCAGTATTTAGATTTTGTAATTTGGTAATGCTATTCGATGAGCTTTCTAATAATCTATTTTCATTCAGGGTAGGTTACAGGTGGATCATAAAATTTCTTGCCCTTGGATTTTATGCTATGCTACTTTTCCCAGGTTTTGTCAGAGGTGTGTGCTTTAGTGATGACAAGAATATAGTTATATATTGTTGTTTAATTTTGGCTCTTCCAATTTTCATGGCTAGATTGTATGCATGTGTATATATATATATATATATTTATTATTTATTTATCTATTCATTAAAACAGTGTATGCTGTAGTTGTCATCTTACAGGATTCACTGGTTATGTCTGGTTCTCATGAATATAACTGATCCCTCTCGTTTCTTTTAGTTGGATATTACTATTTCTTTTCAAGTCAGGTCCGTCGAAGTATAGTTTATGGGGATCAACCAAGAAATAGGTACAGTTTGGGTGAAACTTCATTGATTGGTGGTACATTTTCATTAAGAATTTACATATTCTTTAATTGTGATTGCTCATCTCATTTTGATTTTGATTTTTCAGGCTTGATCTGTATTTACCCATAAATAGTAATGGGCCAAAGCCAGTTGTGGCATTTGTAACTGGTGGAGCCTGGATTATTGGGTGAGGATTACTATTGATTTACTTGTAGTATGCCTACAGCCTTCTATTTATATTTAAGGTGTATTGACTTCAGATACAGAAAGGTGTGAGAAAGAGAGACCTTAAGGCACCTGTATGGTAATTGAAAGATATAATAGAGAAATACGAGACAAATTCTGTGTAAAATGCATCAGAGAAGTAGGTTCAATATGGTTACTTTTATAAATGGATTTCTTAAATGGACGTGTTTTGTGATCTGGCTTTGTTAATATTATTCCTTGCACCATCTGAAACTGTTTTTTTTCTTCTTGGTTAAGTTATTGTATGCTTTCTTGGTGCAGGTACAAAGCATGGGGTTCCCTTTTAGGACAACAGTTGGCAGAAAGAGACATCATTGTGGCATGCATAGATTACAGGTAACTTGTCTTAGTTGCAGCGGCTCTATATTGTAAACCACATTCTATTCTTCAAAATCCATGTTCTATCTGTTATAGAAAGGACACAGCATCAATTCGATTAGTTATCTTCAAAAATCTCTTATACTACAATATCGTCACCTTAATTAGAAAAACATGCTGGCATCGATTTTCATAACATGCATATAAACTGCATGTCTCTTAATTGCTTGACTGGCAATTTATATCTGATTTTTATTAGTAATGTTAAATAATCAGATAATGATGCTATGCTTTTATAGTTTTATTCAAGTACTTGTCCATATCATATTAATTTGTGAAATAGCAAATGCATATGAAATCTCCCCCTCACCTTTATTTGGGACCTGACTCATTGTCATATCTTATCTTGACATAATTTACGGTTAAATCCAATCTGAAGTCCATAGTTGGAAACCAGGTTTTCTGACTCGATTCACTTTTAAAAAAACCTGGTGACTTGGTTCGGTCAAATCTAGTGTGGGTGTCACGTTTTTTCATATTTTGACACGTAATAGATTAATAAAATTTCATAAAAATATATCATGAATTTTTTGTTCTTCATTCTTGAAGCTTATGTTGTATATGTTACGAATTCAGTGTTCTTCCAAATTTTTTGTTTTTAAGAAATGAAGAAATGAAATCCTCCCCCTTGTCCCCACCCCCTAAGAAAGAGGTGGGGGGGGGGGTGTTCATTCATGAGGGTCAATGTGAATGATTAGTAGACATATATATTCTTCTTGTAGTATAGGTTCTACACAGCTCCATTTTATTTTGGACATAGTTTAGTTTAGGAATAATGATAAACTGGAAAGAAGAGAGGGAAGCTTCACGGGTGTTAGCTGTTGAGAAGCTGCAGAGGGACTTAAGAGTTTCATTTTCTCTCAGTGAACTATCAAACAAGAAGATCGAGGGTTTTTAACATTTTACTCAACTCAAGTGGAACAATTTAATGGGTTTTTAAGAATGAACAGACTTGCTGATTTTGTTGTGACGGGTGAAAAGACTGACTCTTATTTGACTCGGATGAGTTGTGACTGATTCATGTCATTTTTTACCCCGACCTAGTCTACACGAATCTTGATTTGACTTGACTTGGATGACTCTCTCCAGTCAAAATCCAGTTTCCCAACTATGATTTGAACTGTTATGGATTTTTGGACACTTGTAATCTGTGGATGCAGTCATGATTGTTGTGTGTCAGCATGGACATGGCAACCGCATGAAAAACCAGAATGGGGAACAGCTGTTAAAAAAGACTGTTTCAGTGCACAATGCTCCCGCCACTGCAGGGTCTGAGAGGGGCAGATGTAAGCAGCCTTGCCCTCACTTCCCAAAGAGGCTGTTTCCATGTTTCAAACCTGCAACCTGATGGCTGCATTAGCGCAACTTAGCCATTGCACCAAGGCTCACCCACTAATGGGGAACAGCTGTACATATTTAATATATCATGTAAACTATATTAAATTGAGTATCTCCAAAATTGAACATTTAAAGTTCTTTTCAAAATGTGAGCGATCCCAAATTTTGGAACTGCTTGAGGCTTACATTATGAAAAAGCACTTTTTCTGCTCTTTACTTGTTTCTTAGGCACATTATTTAGGTTAAAATGTAAATCAATGGCAAACGATACTAGTGTCATTGCCTATATTTATTTATGGAAAAAAGAAGCATGTAAGGCAGCGTGGGCCCTGTGCCAAACACAGAGGGAGGCAAAATGACCACCCTGCCCCTAATGAGAGGTGGAAATCTCACCCTTGTTGATGCTTTTGTACACTCCAGCACGGGGGCCATGCTGCCTTTCGAGGAAACCTTTCCCTTTATTTATATAGCTAGGTATATTATGATGCATATGATTAAAACAAGTCAAAGGAAAACATCTAAAAGAAATTAAAGACAGAAAGGGAATCTTACTGGGACAATGTTTAGGCATAGTATCGGAAAAATATGACTGTCTCAGTAGGCTTTATATAAGAGATTCACAGCTGTGTTTATACGAATTTCAACTGTCTAGACATGTCCAACATGGCATGCATAAACTCATTAGAATTCTACAAGTGTGAAGTGTCGTACAAATCATGGTTACAAAATAGAATACCTAGATAGAAGCAGGAAGCACTAAAACATCTTGTCTTATTAATGCCAATGAGCATTAATAAAGTTTAGAGAGCAGATGTAGTTTTCCATACAATTTCTTAAAAATATCAAAGATCTAACTGAGAATGAAATGAATAAATTGAACTATCTTATTTGGTGGTTGGTGATTGATTATACTTGTATCATTGCGTTATGCATATGCAGAAATTTCCCTCAGGGAACTATCAGTGATATGGTGGAAGATGCATCTCAAGGAATATCTTTTGTCTGCAACAATATTGCTGAATATGGAGGTGATCCTAACAGGTAAAATATTATTGATGTTGTCTAGCTGTGCATTAAAAAGTATACTATTGTATTCATGCTTTTATGTGTAGGATCTATTTAATGGGACAATCAGCTGGTGCACATATTGCTGCTTGTGTACTCTTGGATCAGGCCATCAAAGAATCTGGGAAAGAAGAAAGTGTTTCTTGGAGTGTTTCCCAGATTAAAGCTTATTTTGGTATATCTGGAGGGTAAGAGTTACCAACTGTCCCTTTGTAGCTTGTAATTTTCGTGAAATTTCTTCACTGAATCTCTTGCAATTAGTCCATTTCCTCTATTTTGAACCATTAGAAAATTGTTCTTCCTATTGGTCAAATGTAACCAACCAGACTATTATTATCATAATACTTGGTTGATTTTGGTGTAGAAAGTCTCCGAAGTGAGATCCGTTGAATATTGGGTACTGCATTGTGCATGTGCATTATATGTATGACACGGCTTGGATTGAAGGGTTTGAAACCTCTCCTCTTCCGTGCCTACAGTTTTCACTGTAGGCAGTGGTTTAGTGACATGGAATGATGAAAGAGTTTTTTTTTTTATTTCTCCATGAACAAAGAAAATCAAATTTGAAAATACAAGGAACAAAGAAAATGGACAAGCGAAAATAAGTAATTTTATGTTTTCAAGAAATAATCAGAAAACAAGCAGTTCTAAAGAACTTGACTTTTGATTCAGGGTGGGTCTCAAACTTGGATTGGTCAAAATGGGCTGGCATTTCTTTTTAATTCAATTCACTGGATTGGCTGACAGGTTAGAGTTAGATGAGGGTTCTAAGAATCAGAAGTTCATCTAGAAAAGCCTGGGGTTATGGTGTACAGGGATTGATGAATTAAGGTACCTAGGTTTTTGAGTGTTGAAAATTGAAAGAAATTAACTAGATTTTTCTAATGAAACCAAGAACAATCAGCAGCTAAGAACTAAGATAGAGGCATTTACTATTCATTAACTAGAAACTAAACTTGATATCTGAATTGTAGCATTTAAAAGCCTACCAAACCATAAGTAGAATCTATGATTAGAGAAAGAAAATGCACCTTCTTCATGATCAAGAACAAGGGTTGCATTAATTGCAAACCAAGAGAAATCAATGAAATAGTGACGCCAATAATGAATATGTATACGGAAAAAATCAGGGCTGTGGCCTGGTGCAAGGTCCTGGTTTCGCTGGGTCCTGGGAGTGGTGGATTGAAAACGGTCCTAACCTTTGGCATTTTGCAGAAATTATCTGTTCTCAAAGCTCGTACCTGCATCGTCATGCTTGCAGCCTGAGATTTTAGCATCACACCAAGCGACGGCCACTAAATATCAGAAGTGGGAAAATGTTTGGAAACTCTACATTTGTTAATGTACCAGTGGCCCCTGTTTCAGTATTCATACACGGTATAAGGGGTAGTGCAGATACGCCCCACAGTTTTCACTTGGAATTTGTTTAGAAACTCAATTACCACTTTCTGGACATGAAACAAAGACAAAGACAACATACTCAAGCTTTAACTAGAGTAAGAAAGAAACTAAAATTCTTCTCAATAGCAAATAGAAAATACCTAGGACTTCAAATTTCATAGTTTGACGAGTATGACAACTAGTGGGTAGCAGCTCTCATTCAGATTCTCCGGGTATTGGGTTGAGATATCAAAACAGAAAGTGGTTTTAACTCAGGAACACCATAAGGAACCTTCATATGGTCCAATTGCACCAAGTGGGAGCTCTTGGAGGAGCTTGTGGGGGCCTCCATATGGATTCCGGTTTTCTATCTTTCTCCTATTGCAATTGGTCTTGAGCTCAGTAGCTTGATAGCAATTAGATGAAATTTTCCTTTCAACAGCCCTTACAATTTTTTTTGTTGCAGGTACAATTTAATTAACTTGGTGGACCACTTTCATAGACGAGGTCTGTACCGTTCCATCTTTCTCAGGTACTTGCATTTTTCTACTCTGCAAGTGATTAGGATCTATGCTTGTGTTAGTACTTGTTTCTTGTGCTTTAACTCTAACAAACTGATATATTGAAGTGTCATCTCAGTATAATGGAAGGAGAGGAACATCTACGAAGAGCTTCCCCTGAAGTAATGGTACAGGACGTAAGCAATAGAAATGCAGTTTCTCTCTTGCCTCCTATTATCCTGTTCCATGGAACTGCAGATTATTCCATACCGTCGGATGCCAGGTCTGTGTCTGCTCTAGTTGGATCTCTAATATCATGAAATGATCAATGTTTAATTCCCAAGAAGTTACGACAATTCGTTTTGAGTGCCCTTCTTGTTTTCAATGACTATAAAATGATTTATTTAACTTAATCTATTGCTCAAATAATACACTAAAGGAATAGCTAGCTGGCTGCAGCTGTCCTTTTGACTACTAATCAAAGGAAGATAATTTGTGGAGTGTTGGTTTCCATTTGACCTATTAGCTTGAAGATAGGGGAAAATGGTTAAGCCTCTCAGACATGTGGTATGGGATACTGAAATCCTTACCTATCTGTTAGATTTTCTGGAAATGAAGACTTCTACCTCTGTTAGTATTGACATCACTTTTTGGCAATCCAACAGTACTTGGTTGAGGACTTATTATTATAATGTAGTAATTTTGAATTAAAATTGTCACCATATGTATGCATGTATGTTAGTAGATATCGTTACTGAGGTCTTGAAGAAATTCCACCATTTTGTAAGATATTTTATCAAATTAAAAAAAAAAAAATCTATCTGACAGATTGATACCTTTCAGAAAATATATTTACATTTTCATATTGTATCAATAGCTGTCATAAATATGTTAAATGTTAACTTCTGCTGACATTTGCCTCTCACAGACCCTGCAATAGCAGTAGCCTCGTGCATTGGTTTGTTCTTTTTTTCTTTCTTTTCTTTCTGCTGAAACACCTGAACCACTCACAGAGCGAGTTCCTTTAGCATACCAGAGGAAAAGGGTGGGTTCTTACTCCTTGCAACATGAACTGTTATGCTACAAAGATACAAGGGAAGGTTTTGGATACGAGTTGCGTAGAGATGATAAAGATATAAGTTGAGAAAAATTAATAATTGATTGTTAATCATAATGTACTGAGTGTATTTCTTGTACCCTGACCATTGCACTACATAACTATACGAAATAATTATTTTGTGCTTCTTTATTTTTTTTGATTTTTATATCGAATCCATGTAGCCGACTCCATTTAGTTGGGATAAAGTTATGATTGTTGTCGTAATCAGCTTAGTAGCATCCTCTTTTGTGTTGTACAGTTACACATGTACGGAACTCTCTCAGATGATGCAATATCCTGATAGTAGCATGTTCTCTTATGCAGTAAGTCGTTTGCAAAGACCCTCCAGAGAGTTGGAGCTCAAGCTGAACTAATACTATATAAGGGAAAAACTCACACAGATTTGTTTATTCAGGTAAGGTTCAATGAAGTTCTTGCCTTTCAATTTTTCTGACTTAAGTTTTAGTTGTGATGGGTGCATTCTATTACTTCCTCCTGCTTAACTCAAGTAAAAATTTACTGGTTAATAAGTGGATTCCTATTTTTTGCTTTTTCCAAATTAAATAAATGTCAAATTTTGGAGGGAAGTGGTGGAGGGACAAGGAGACTCTGCAAAGCGGAATTCTTCTGCTCAAAGTAGGAGAAGGGAGGAGCTGGTGGAAGCCTGTAAAGAGGAGAATTTTAATGAGAATAATTTTGTTTGCCGCAAAAGCATAAAACGAGTTCTAGACTGTACTTAGCTCCTACTAAACATAATAGTAGATGCCTAGCCCTTTAATTTGGGAACTGCCACTTTGAAGAAAGATAAAAGAGTAACAAGATGCTTATTGTCATGAAGGAATCATTTATTCAATGTGAAAACAGTTGATGAATACTAGGATCTTCTTATATCTTAAACTTTTGACCCTTAAGGATGCTGGTATTTGAGATTTCTGTTATGTTTTTGTATAAGCAGGATCCTATGAGAGGTGGTCGGGATGAGCTCCTTGAGGATATAGTTGCTGTCGTCCATGCTGGTGATGAAGAGGCCCTAGCCAAAGATGCGATTGCACCTCCTGGGAAACGTCTTGTTCCAGAATTTATGTTGGATTTGGCTGGGAAAATCAGCCCCTTCTAAGCATCTCAGCTTTGGATGAATGACCCAAAGGCTCTTACATGTGTTAGTATGTTCACTCGCTCCATCTTTGTAAAAATATAGCTATATTAGGCATTCCATAGATATCTTATGTTGTGTGTTGCCTCCCTGCCCCATTGGAGGAAAATATTGAATATATCATCACAAAGATTGATCTTCTCTCTGTCATTCTCAAAGAGCTTAATAATTAGCATAACCTTTCAAATGGATCATAGATCAAGTTTGAATCTCAAAGAAATAATAATACACGAAGGGGCTAAGACCATGATTAGTTGTAACAAAAATCTTGTTAGACATGTGGGGTCACTGAGACTCCAAGCGATTGGCTGGTCCAGTCACCGGTGTCGTGTTGGTTAATTTTTATTAAATCAAGCTGCTTATTTTTACATTAGAATATATATATATATATATAGGTAGAAAGCAACTTTATTTGTTAGAATGTGAAGGACATATATTGCTAAAGTTATAAGCCTCCAACAATCATGTAGTAGAATTTGGTCAAACTGTCATATACATCAGCGATGAGGTCTTGGCCTCCAGAAATCGACTTCTTATTGAAATCTCTAATAAATGGATGTTGTCAAAAGAGGCAGACTGATTTCGCAGAAAATGACTTTCCGTGTGATCACGATCATAAATCAACACCTAGGCCATCCTTCAGCTGATCACGAACCCAAATATCTGTTCTACTAATATATTTGGGAGTGGGAATTTCTTTGTCTACGCATATATTCAATCTGCTGGTGATTTGGAAAGGAGGAGAGATCAGATCTGTTTCAAATGAATTGTCACCACACGAGGATGGAGAGACTAGGTCAAATTAGATTTGAGTATTTCTCAGAAAATCAAGGGATCATGAATGAAATGAGCGGCACAGAAAAGGGTCAAAGCCTGGCGAGGAACCTCCTAATGGTGTATTTATGCACTGTAAATGTTTAGTCCATAATTCTTCGAATCAGATCCTCTCAAGTGCGCTAGTGCACCCAGTGTGCATCTGATGGCCAAGAGTGTATGTCTGGGCATTGCCAGCTGTCCAATGAGTACTAGGCACATTAGGGGAAAACAATCGTCTGCAATTCCGATCTCATACAATTCCGTGCAATACCACCTTCAGGGGGTGACACGTGTATTGATACCAATGCAATGGTCCAGATCTGATTTAAATGCCTCTTCACTGATTTAATGTTTTATTAATTGTACCAGATCTGGACCATTATATTGGTATCAATACACGTGTCACCGCTTGAAGGTGGTATTGCACGGAATTGTACGAGATCGGAATTGCAGACGATTTCAACCCCACATTAGGGCATTGAAGAGGATCCGGGTATTTGATAATGGATTTCGAATGTATAGGAAAAAAAAGAAAAAAGAAAAAAATGGAATGAACACAAATTAGATGTAGAAGCTCCACTTGGTAACAGATTAACTTCTTTTTCTTTCCCCTTGAAAATGAATTAATTGACTAAAGAAAGAAGAGTAATGGAAAATAAGCCCTAAATTATATTAAGAAAAGCTTGTAAAGAAAACGGAGCAAGAACTGCAAACTAAAACCTTCTTTATTTCAAATTAAAAATAGAGATTTAAGATTTTGTGATAAAAAACCATACACAAAATTTGTGGGTACGTGCAATTTTTATTGGAAATGGAGAATTGATGTAGTAATTTTGATGGTTAGATGTTTAAGAAAGAGATTTTCTTATTGACACCTCTCAATGTGTTAAATAATATATAATCTTTTTTTTTTTTTTTTTGGTATAAATATAATTTTTTTTCTTCCAATGAAGGTAAAAATATCATTTCATATGTACTCGAAGCTATGCATGATAATGATACCTCCTGATAATAATATAATGATAAATCACCTTCAACTTATTTTGAAGAACCCTTTTTTACTTTTATCTTAAAAACCTTTTAAGAATAAAACAATTGGCAAATAAAAGGTGTCAAGTTCTAAACACCCATAGAGGTGTCATTGAGACACTTTGTTTAAGAAATCCAAATATACTACATGGATGTCAAATTTCAGTATCAAATTCAACCATCTACCTTCTCATTTACGCTCATGTCCAATAGTCGCATGCACCCTTTTGATGTTGGATCTTCCATGCCTTGTTTTACTACCATGTGGCCAACTCCAATAAGCTGAACTTCATCTGTGAATGGGCACTCAACTGATGACAAATATTTGTTCTGCTTAGACCCCAACAGCTCAATAGAGTGGTCCAAAAATATGATTTATTATTTGTTTTAGTTAAAAGCGTAAAATCTCATTTCAAATTCTTACTTAACGGAGAATGATGATAGGGGGTCTGAGTCTAATTTGGTGAAAGAGAGGGGGTATTCCTATAATACTAGCATTCTCCAGGGGGTGGCGCTGTAAATTACCCCAAAAAAATTATTTAATCAACATATTTATTTCTGCTTTTCTTTAGGGAGAATAAACATATAAAATGAACAAAACAGTTATAACATTACCCCTAAAATGAGAACTATATTTTTGTACTAAATATCCTTTTAATGGGTGTATTGATGTAGAAGCTCCATTTAGGCTGGTTAAGGGCCCAAATTTATACAATGCAAGGTAACAGATTAATTTCTTTTCTTTCCTCTGGAAAAGGAATTTATCGATTAGAGAAAGAAGAACAAGGAAAAATAAGCCCAAATTATAATAAGCAAAGCTTGCAAAGAATCCAAAAATAATAATAATAATAAAAAAAGATGCAAGATTTTGTGATCGAAACCCCATAGGCAAAATGGTGGACTACATGCAATTATTCTGCCAAATGGAGAAGTGATATATGTAGGCATTATGATGGTTAGATATTTAAAGAAGGGATATTTTTATTGACACCCGAAGAAAGTGTCAAATAATTTGTAACTTTATTTTTTATCATTTTAGTACATACAATGTTTTTTCCCAATGAGGGTAATAGTGTCTAATCATATATATACTCGAAAAAATATGCAGACAATAACACCTTTTGATAATGATATAATTATAAATTGCTTTTCAACTTATTTTTGAAAACCCTTTTATACTCCTATCTTAAAAATCTTATGAAAATAAGACTTAGGGTAGATAAAATGTATCAAGTTCTAAATATACTTGTAGAGTTACTCGAACACTTCCTTTTAAAAATGATCCAAATGTGCTACTTGGATGTAGAATTTTAGCATCAAATTTGACTGGCTACCTTCCCATCTACTCTAATGTCCAATAGCCCCATGGATGTAGAATTTCAGCATCAAATTTAACCATATACCTTCCCATATACTGTCATGTCCAATAGTCCCATGGAGGATCTTACATGCCCTCTTTTGCTACGTGGCCAACACTGATGAACTGAACTTGATATGTGAGGGGGTGAAGGGGGGGGGGGGGGGGAGCGGGTGGATCAAACCTCATGTAGTATAGGATATTTGAATCAAACTTTATAATTGTAACACCCAAGAATATGACAAGTTTATCGAACCCACCAAGAAGATCAGTGAGGTGTCCCCACCAAGAATAGGGCATGCACCAAGAGGTTTGAGAGACCAGTGAGGGTGTGTAAACTTTAGTCTCACATCACCTAGGGGGAGGTTGATAGCTAGTTAATATATTTTAGCTTCTTTAATATGGTACAACACGTTTTAAAGCCTTGAGACCCATGAACCAAAGATGATAATATTGTGTCAAGGTTAATGGGACTGAAGTGTTACAGATGGTATTAAGGAGGATCCCAACAGCATGTGGGCCACAGTGGGGATGTTGTGCCCAAACCGGGGAGAATCTAATACCCAAAGAATACAAAAAGTATATTGAACTTATCTGGGAGATCAGTGAGGTGTCCAACCAAGAATACGGCAAGTACCAGAGAATTTAAAAGATCAGTGAGAGTATGAAACTTTAGTTTCATAATGTATAGGGGGAGGTTACTGGGCTAGTTGATAACCTCTAGCTTCTTTACATGGTATAATGCGTTTTAAAGCCTTGAGACCCATAAACCAAAGAGAACAATATTGTGCTACGGTTAATAGGACTGGTGTGTTACAACAATAGGGTTTAAGCTTACCTTTAGCTCTGCAAGCGAAGCGCCTCCAATAATTCATAACAATTACTAATCTTCACTCAACATTTTGATGGAGAAGAACACAACATAATCCTCCCTCAAATATTGACACCACCCAACATTTGGAGAGAGAGAGAGAGTGTGTGTGTACGATTTGGGAGAGAGATCTCTCTCAAATCGTATGAACAAATAATGACTTAGTCATTTTCTTTCCTCTTAATGCTATTATATGGCCAAGAAAAAAGAGTCATTTACTTCTTAGGATTGCTAGTCCAAGTGGTGCAATCCTATTGATTCGTACACCAAGGAAACCTACATTAAGGTACATTCAGTCAACTAATTAATTAATTGCACATAATTACACTTTATTTTAGTAATAGCCATAAAACTCCTATTGATAGAAAACATTATCTCATTATAGACCTCAGGTTACAAGATTAAATTATTGTCACCACTCTAGTACATTGAAGAAGCAATGTAAAATATCTTGATAAGTGATTAGGCAACAAAATAATGTGACTTAACATTTATAAAATATATATTGTTACAAATAATAATTTTACTAATTCCTTGTAATCAAACACATTACAATTCAACTACCGAGATTGGAATTTCATCCAATTAAGTTTAGTTTTCACTCTCAAGATATTCTCCTTGCATGGTAAGCGGATTCTTTATCTAGCGTCACTTACGTTATCAAACAAAGACTGTGGACCAAGTGCAATAATGTAGCCAGTCAAATGTAGCATCAACTATGTACACTAAGGGTCCGTTTGATAACGTTTATGCCGTTTTTGTTTCAAGAAACGTCAGAAACATAAATTTATGTTTCTAGAAAAAGAAACGGAATTGAAGGTGTTTGATAAGTCATGTTTCTGAAAGTCGATAGTACCCAGCGAAAAAATGGCCACGAGTCGTTTTCAGAAATGACGAAACAAGTTCTACTAGTTTCGCCTGGGTTGTTTCTTGAACCATAAATAGGTAGAAATTTCTATTTCTATTTCTGAAAACAAGTGAAACAAAACAGTTTTATCAAACGCTTTGTGTTCCGTTTCTACCGTATATGGACACAGAAGCGACAGAAACGGCATTTCTTGAAACGTAATCAAACGGGCCCTAAAATACCTAAAGTCGGTTTACAACAAGAAGACTTCTCAAAGTTTGGGGATCACAACAACTAGCACAGAATCCTATTACATTAAATATCAGATAGCAAACCATGTAGGGCTTTCGGTCGATCAAGTCTAATATACACATAAATATGTACCCACATGTGTATAAAATGTACATTCTTAGGAACATACAATGTGAAAACCGTCCTAACAAAAGAACCCAACTCCATCCCTAGTTCCGAATACTTTAAGGTTATTATCCCCCATGCAAATTAATCAAAATCCAATCATTTATTATGGATTTTATGAACACTATATCCAATAGGTAGGACCCTGAGGTCTACCTAACCATATTTTAGTCTCAAATGATTTTCCATATGGCTGATCTAGTAGCCCACCCACAACTTTTGCCCTTAGTTGGGTTGTTTTTCATAAAAACTATTCTTAAAAAAATATATATATATAAAAAGGAAAAAATAATGTCTAGTCACGTGTCCCTACACCCAAACATAGGGTTATGTGAAAAGACCGCTCTACCCACCGTGGTTGATGCTTCCACACGCTTTTCTCGTTGATTTGTATGATAGCATAGTAGCCATGGGACTTGGTAGCAACCCCTTTCCCAAAAGATATTTAGGGAGAAAAAACACTATCTGATCACGTGGTCACTATGTTAGCACTTGGGCCAATAAAACACATGCATATGCATCCAAACAAGGGGCAATAATGTTTTTTTCCAGTGCCCTATTTCTGAGTGTAGAAAACGTAACCGAGTAGCATTCTTTTCCCAAAAAATATATTTTTTGCTTTCAACACAAGAAGGATAGGTAATAAAAGTATGTAACACCAACCTGGGTGGATTAAGTTAGATATTGAGATTGGCACTTCATCCCACCAAAAAAAAGTGGTCCACTCCCAAATTCAAGAGAGTATTCTCCTCATCAGCGATTGTAATATACTAATATTCATTGACGACCCACAGTCTCTGGCTTTTGTTTTTCTCCTTGACTGAGACTTGCAAATATACCAATTCATCTCTCTCTCTCTCAATGACCCACAATTAATGGCTTTTTTTTCCACCTTTTCTCTAGATATGACAGGATCCAAAGGAAGAAACAATTCTTTCTGATCACCTTGACTCACTTGCCAATATGCCAATTCATATCTCTTTAACTTGACTTGTAAATATCTCGGTTCTTCTCTCTCTACCATAAGATCCTTATCTTTTTTCTCTATCTAATGATCTAAGTACTATAAAAAGGGGTTGTGCCTATGAACCCAAAAGGAAAAAAGGAAAGATGGCTAAGAATAATAAGGCACTTCTCATTCTTTGCATCCTAATGTTTTCAACTGTTTTCATCCCAACAAAGACACTGGCTGCACGCGCACTTGCGGAGATTTCTCCAAACAATGAGTACTGATCATAGCAATATTAATGTAGTTACAGATTAGAGTTTCTTTTCTATTCATATATGTATATCTGTTATGGTTTTTCTTGCAGATCAACAGAAGTCAGGCAACCTGTATGGCCATGGCGGTATCAAGTCCTCTGCTCTTATTAAGTGCACAATTTATAAGAGATGCCGGGGTGGCAGAGGTCCTCCACCATCTCCTTGAGCGATGGAAATATATTGCAGCTTGGGCGGCCGTACATCTTTATCAGAATCTCTCTCTCTATCAAATGTGTTGTGTGCTCTATAGATGGAAGAAAATGCTATCAGGAAAAATAAGATTGAGATTTATGTTTTGCATTATATAGTGTGTGTGTGTGCAATGTTCTCATGATGAAGCTATTAGTATATATATTAGTGTAGATCCTCTTTGGATTGAATACATATATATATATATATATATATACTTTTATTTCCTTGTTAGGTGCCCTAATTTATATCACAAAATTCACCTTTTAATTAGCTCAAAAAATCAAAAAATAAATATATTATCACTCCCGACACTTGGCCTATATTTACTAATACTCTTCTATCTAAAACTGTCTCTTTTATACCCTCCTATATTTAAACTTATACTTCTCATTCTCCCTCATTTAAATGCCTAAATTGCCTTTTTTTTGGCCTAACGATGGATGATTCCTTCCAAATTGACCAGTTCAAGTGTTTTTTTTTTTTTAATGACAAGAATCACATCATTTACTTCCATCTTTTTTGTGAACATCGCCGCCCCATCCCCATGTTGCCATGCAATCTCATCTCCCTAGCCCCAACTCGTGCTCCCTCCTGCTCAAATTTGGATCTACTGCACGTTAGTTCACTTGGACAGATATGTGAGGATCCAACACTTATCCTTTTTGCTTCCATATATGCATTTTTCTTCACCTTTGTTAATGGCAAAAAGTGGGATAGGTGTTAGATCCTCACATGTATCTCCAGATGAACATACATGTAGTGGATCCAAACTCAATGGCAAGTAAAAAGATTGAACAATTTAACCTCACTTTTTGTGGTTTTTTTTTTTTTTTTTTTTTAACTTACCTTGAATTAGATTATTATGCCGATATGAAATTGGAGTTTCGATGTGTAACTGCATGATTGGTAGAAACGACATCATAAATTTTCTTTTCCCGGGGAGTTGGGGTGCCTACCGGAGCATCACTTCCTTAGGATTGCCTCACATCTGGTTCATGAAAGTTGGTACGTATCTAATTAGGTTTTAAAACATGGAATTGGGTTCTTTGCCATTACGATACGATTTCAATTCCGAGTTGGAACGATTTCCTCCCGATCTATAAAAAAGTGGATGATCCAATACATAAGTCTAAATTATAAATAAATATTTTATAAAACGATAAAAAAAAAAAATAGAAAAATCCATCTGTAGATCTAAGATTTGTGCATCACATACCAACTTTTTTGGTCAATTTTGAAGTTAAGCAAAGAACGACCCCTCTCACCAAAAGGGAGGTAGGGCCCCATTGAATTCTTATACTTTTGTGGTCATAACAACAAATTTTATCAAGAGAAAACTGGCTCTGGAGAAGCTCTGGCCGCCTAGAAGAATTATTTAAGTACTAGAGGTGGTTGGAGAAATCAAATATTTAAAATAGAGTAATTCAGTACACAAGGCTCTCAGTATTGCACCCGGCCGTGAGGGGGGGGGGGATGTATGTAGCCTTGTCCTGTGCTTTGGAGGAAAAGCTGTTTTTAAGTTTTGAACATGTGACCAACATGTTGCAATGGTGCAACTTAATCATTGTGCCATAAGTTTACCCACTTAGAGCCCTAGTTACTTAATTCGCGGAATAATTGGGCCAAACCTAATTTTACAAATAATTTAGTTTAAATCCGAATCAAATAAAAATTGCAAAAAAAGTCACGATTTTATAAAAATATTTAAAAATCGCCAATAATTCGACTGAACTGAATTTTATCCAAAATAAATAAATAAATAAATAAAACATCTTAATAAGCATTAGAAATAATGTGATTATTATGTGTTTATTACCCCAATGTTACTTAGTCACTTTCTCTCCTTTTAAGGCTATCATATCGCCAAGCAAATATGTGTTTCTTTCTTAGGATTGCATGTGCCAAGTGGTGTGATTCATTTAGTTTGTACACCAATGCATGCATGAATGTTCAATCAATTTATTAATTAATTGCATATAAATGCACTTTAGTTTGATAATAATAAGATAATCTATATTGACAAAAAACATTACGTGTAGGCAGTCCCTCTTCTTTATAATATCTTGAACATTAGGGTCCTAAGATTAATTATTGTCACCACTCTAGTCCATCGAAGAACGAGTTCTGATCACTGATTAGACAACAAAACAATGTGATAAAACATTTATAAAACATAATATTATATTTATAAATACTTTGTAAACATTTTACGATTAAACTACCAACCTCGAAATTTCATACAATTAAGTTTAGGATCGATTCTCTCTCAAGATATTCTTCCTGTATAGGAATTGGATTCCTTATCTAGTATCCCTTACGTTATCACACAAACACAGTGGACCCAGTGCAATCATGTATAACTAGTCAGGTGCAACATCAACCATATCTATACATACTAAAGTATACAATGTTTGTCTATAACAATTTAGACCTTTCAGGGCTGGGAACCACTTTTCTGCTGTTTCTGTAACACCTCAAATCTTACCTCTTTACATTGGCTATGAACAAGCAAGAGTAACAAATTGGAGAGGCCAACACTAGCTTGGTTGGCAGCAATGGAATGCCAGGAAGGGAAGAATGAACCAACATGTACTTGTGCCTACTGCAAACGGTGTTGGAGGGATAAGCAAGAAAAGTGGGCCAAGATGTAAATTAATAACCTTGATAAGGTTGGATAATAGAATGACCCTAAGTGATACCAAAATGACTAAATAATAAGTCCCAAACAAGTTTGGATACATGTTTACAACATGTCAGCATAATTGCTGTGATTCCAGCAAGGTTCATGTTCATGGGCATTTTAGTCATTATATATGACAATATATGAAGATGATTTCTTCTAAAAAATGACAGAGCATTGAGTTTTGAATCTAACACAACTTGAATCATCTCAATCCGAGTTCAGATGAGAAAGATATGATCATTTTCGTATAGACTCTCTGAACAGGCCAAGAAGCAAAGGTCAACCGGCAACTATCGGTTCAGTTATGTTTTGCAGAATTTGACAGGTCTTTTGATGGCAGAGTGCAATCGGCAACTACCGGATGCAAGCAATAACTGCCAAATTTATCCAAAAATTCAACCGGCTAGCCGGATCAATTCTGGATGAACAAGACTTAGCCGACAGAGAGCAAGCAGCAACTGCCGGTTTGAAGCGACAATTGCGGTGAAAAAAAATAGATATAAAATGTATATTTTAATATTATAAAAGGACCGGCTATATAAAGGCCATCACTTGCTCTCTAACCTTTATTTCTCACATTCTATGCACCCTTTAGTAAGAAGAAGAAAGGAGAACGAAAAAGAAGAAGAAGAAGAGAGGAGAAGGAGAGAAGGGAAGAGAGAGAAATTGCGGTAGAGATCGATTTGTTTGAGAGATTGCTAGAGGATTCAGCAAAAGGGTAAGAAATCTTACCTAGATTAACTTCTAATAAGAGGGATTTTAGAAATAAAAGGGGGTTTAAAATGATTTGGACTGGAATTTGTGAAAAGAGAGGAAATCTATAAATTTCAGTAACAACTCAACTGCATAGAGTTTAATTTATCTGAAATTGGTGGATTAAATTGGAAAGGAATGTAATAATTTAGTCAATTGATGTGTACACAACGACTGATTCTTACAGAGAGTGAGGATTCTCACTGATTCTCCTCAATTAGGAAAAATCCCATGTGGATGAAGAGAAAATCCATTCAATTTTACTATTCTAAGGTCTGAAATTTATATGCAAGTTAATTGAAGCCTAATTCTCCACATGCAAGGTGAAAATTCATTTTTATTTCACTGTTTGAGGTCTTGGGAATTGATGGTAGATCACATGCATGGTAAGATTAATGATGGATTTCAAACATGCAACCTCAAATTGAGGGTTTATCATGAAAATTGGTTTTATTTTACTATTGTAGATGGAATTATATATATGTGAAATGAAATCTGAGATGAGATCTTTATTATTGAAGGCCGATTTGGAACTGGGAGACTAGGTTCCTTACTTGAAGCTCTGGAACAGAAAATTAATTTGAAATTGGAAAGAAATCCCATCTCAATTTCACTAATTTGAGGGTATAGAGACAAATGCAAGAGATATTGAGTATGAATTCCATGCATGCTTATGGAATTGAGAATTTATCATCAATTTTGATGTTAAAATACTAATATCCACTCTAGGTTCATAATTTCATATAAGAAATTGGGTCAAATTTGGGGAAATCTGAAATTTCTACTGAATCCCATGTAAGACCCTAAGGATTTAAAATGAAATTTGTTAAATTGGACTTGAAGAGGAATTGTGGAGCATATAAGGGAGGTTATAGATGAGCTTATTAGGGAGATATTATGTAGCACTGTTAGGGGTAGATAAATATTTATCTGATTTTAATACGTATATAATTGTTGATTTTTAGGAATCCCAGATAGCTGTGAGAGGGATTCCTCGACACCAGGAGAGATTGTGGGCCTTGATATTCATGGTGAATGGGTGCCCTTCTCAACCCCATTCTTTTGGTGTGTTTATTAATGTTGAGCATGCATTACTTATTGTATTTATGCATTTGCATTGCATTACTTATTGTATTTGTGCATTTGCATTCATTTTCATCACTTGCATCTACTTGCATATTTGTGGTATGATGGATATGATGGTGGTGAGAATGTGGAAGGAAAGGTAAGTGAGATGGATCACGTGCAAGTGCCCATGTGTGCATATATGGTTCGGATGATTTGTTGTGCACCATGTAGAATTTTGGGCTAGGTATCATAAACCTAAGTATTACACCCCTTGTCCATAGGGGGTTAGGTACGGACTAATCTCAATAAAAGTGACCGCTTGATCAACAGTGCACTGCGAGTGGTACGACGTACTGTACCAGTGGTGGATGTGATAGATGTGATGTGTGAGTGAGACAGGATACGACGTATTGTATGCATGTGGTTGTTGATATGGAGTTACTTTTTAGGGGTTAACCGAGGGATCGAGGCTCTAATCGAGACTAGCTGGCTCCTGACTGTGGTGTAGCTTGTATTCATGAGGCCCAATGTATAGGGTAGGAAATACCACCTGCGTCGATAGCACTTATGAGATTTAGTAATGGACTAGAAAATCTGAATAATTAAATAAGTGGATTCATGAGCATCATTCTATTGTGTGTTGCATGCATTGCATATGGATACGTGTGTTTGTTTCTATCCCACCCCTCACTGAGCATCACTATGTGCTCACCCCCTATTTCTTTGTTCCATAGATGAGGAAAGCAGTCAGTTGCAAGTTGATAATTTAGAGTATGATGACATGGTTATGGATCAGTTGGCTTGTATTATGGATTTGAATGATTTCAGCCATGGGCATGACTGCAAATGTGATGATTGTACATATGGTGGATAGTAATATTGAAGACTGCTGTATTTGATTATCCTTTTGTGTATATATGTGGATAATGGTGAAAAATCAGTTTTTGTTGATACAAGTTCGAGGGAAAAACAACTGTTAGAAGAGATTTTGTGTAAATATTTGTTTTAGAATGAAATTAATATATATATATATATATATATATATATATATGGGTTACTGTATATGTTGTTTTGATCATTGTATATATGGCATCAAGTATCACATAGAAGCACTGGGTGGATATTTTCTTTATTTGATTTTATATGATCTGTTTGCAAACTCTGATTCTGATTTTAGCATATATGATTGTAGTGTTCTGGACTCTCCTAGAGTAGAATCTTGGTTTGGCGGGCTGAGTGGGTATGGTGAGGTATCCAGTGCCGGCGCACCTGTGCCATACAAAGCGCAAGGTAGTGTGTGACAGGTTTTGTGTCTAGAAATAGCAGAAACGAATTTTCACGTTTTCGAAAATAAAAATGGATTTTTTGGTGTTTGATAAACCTGTTTCTCGAAACTTTTTTTTCAGACATAATACCACTAAAAAACCCAATAGTATCATCGGATGCCAAAAAGGGAAAGAGGGTTCGATTGTCTCTTTTTCGGTTTAAATAATTGAGAGATTTCTCGGGCACAATAATCTTTTTTTTTTCTTCCTCTCAAATCCTTTTCTAAAAACAACGAAAGTCGTTTCTAGAATTGTAAATAGGCATAATTTTTTATTTATGTTTCAAAAAACAGGTGAAACGGAACAACTTTATCAAACAGTTTTTAGACTGTTTCTCCATTTCTGTGAACAAAAAAACGTAGAAACGATAGAAACGGAATGTTGTCAAATAGTGCCTAAATATCTAACAGTAAACCATGTAGAGTTTTTGACAGATCAAGTTCGCTACACACATAATGTGGAAACCGTGCTAATAAAGATCCCAACTCCATCCCTATAGTTCCCGAATACTTTGAAGGTTATATCTCTAGACATCCAACAAACGGGCAAGAATGTCTTTTGCAGTGCCCTGTGTTTGAACATAGAAAATGCAACCGAGCAGCATTTTTTTTCCAAGCCATATTTCCAGATTTCAACACAAGAACGATAGGCAATGAAAGTATGTAAACCCAACCTGGGCAGATTAAGTTAGATATTAATATTCTTTTAAAAAAAAAAAAATTACACATTAATATTGGCATTTCTCAAAGGCACCAAAAAAATTTCAAGCTTGCCACTTCCAAGAGGCATGAGTGAGGTAGTATAATTAAAAACTGGTCCTTAGTCTGAAGACTCTGAACCAGTTTTCAAATTGAAATCAAAACCGAAAACTAAAACCGAAAACTAAAACCAGTTCAATCTGAATGTTTAAAATCAAACCAAATTAAATAGAATATGGTTATAATTTGAAAATAGGGAATAGACCGACCGATCTAAGACTTGGTTACTTTCAGATTCTAACATAGAAACCAATCATTACTCATTAGAATCAAAACTGAACCAAATTATATTAGTATTAAAAAGCCTCAAGTAGAGAGACAAACGATGAGCTCACTTTAGCAAGTTCAGATCATGCTAACGTGCGCCGAGTTCCAACTAAAGGGTAAGAAATGCTAGAATGCTCCAATTAAAACTACCTAATTACCTTATACTCCTTGATAACATCAATCATCACCCAATGTAGACTTTTCGTGAAATAACAATAAAAAATGGGGTCATTATTGGAAATCAAGAGGATCCATCAGGACATTCCATTCAGTAACGTTTAGTACGCACCTGGCTCGCATTAGCATTATTCGTAACAGAAGAAATTGGAAGAACACCGAACGATAAGAAGAAGTTTCACAAGAAAACATAAATTTTCCATTTCAATTGAAAGTTGAGATATCGCAGACAGAAGATCTGAAAATTTTTACAAACTTATTAGTTAAATCCGAAAACAATTAACCACCGAAACCATAGAGAGTTCTGCCCTGGCGCTTGAGAGCATAAACGACGTCCATGGCTGTGACAGTCTTACGGCGAGCATGCTCAGTGTAAGTCACAGCATCACGAATGACGTTTTCCAAGAAGATCTTGAGAACCCCACGAGTCTCCTCATAGATCAGACCACTAATACGCTTCACACCACCACGCCTTGCGAGACGACGAATTGCAGGCTTTGTGATACCCTGGATGTTGTCCCTTAGAACTTTACGGTGACGCTTTGCACCTCCCTTCCCCAAACCCTTGCCGCCCTTTCCTCGACCAGACATTGTTGCAGCGATTAAGAAATCCTAAAGGCACAGAAGAGAAAGAGCGTATTGGATTTGAGTTATAATGAATGGTGAAGTGGAACTGTGGAACTGTGGAAGGGAAAGGATGATGGTAAAGGGTTTTATATAGATTGGGGCCTGGTTTCTCGTCTGAGATTTTAAATTTTGCTAAGAGGAACAGTTTTGACCGTTCGATTGGGGATCGACGGTTAATGAGGAGTTTCGAGGAGTGGTGTGGATTGATGACGTGGATGACTTTCTTTCAGATTTGAGCTTTTTGGGATGATAAACGGTTGTTGCCTCATTGGTAACTTGAGATGATATAAAAAAAAAAAAAAAAACTTGAGATGAATTGCACAATGTATTGTGCGTGTGATATGAAGCCATTAATCCGCACCCAAAATATTATAATTACTCCTTTGGCTTAAAGGTCATATCATTTGTTGGAACAAAATCATATGGTTTAGAGATCATCATATCCTGCGGCACAACTTTATCGCTTGGTGGACCTCCTCTTGATATTAAGGGTCTCAATCGGTTGGGTTTCAGTTTAAATGGTGTGGATCGGTTCAGTTCATATTTATTTGACTAAAATCATAACCGTACCATTTACTAAACGGTTTCACTTTCTGAAACCGTGACCGTTTAGTAAACGATTTCAGTTTCCACGGTTTCTAAACTGTGTCAGTTTCAGAGTTTTAAACGATTTTAGTTTCGATTTATTCCATACGGTTTGTAAAATGGTTCACAATTGGTTTGTTATAACTTGCAATCATCTCTAAACTGAAGATCATAAGCTTATCAAAAAATAATTGACAACCACAAATAAGAAATTCTATATTAACGATGGTATGTCTTAATTTGATAATCTAGTGCTATTTCTTTGCATGGTCATTCTCAAACATTTAGAACTAATATCATACAACATCGAAATCTAGTCTTCTACAGCATAAAATATTAAAATGACAGGTGGTTCAGCCAAAACACCCCATCTATAATAACATAATAACATAATAACATAATAACATAATAACATATATGGATTACAAGTTCATGATCTAAAGTCTAAACTTGAATTGAATTGCAATAAATCATACCAAAGCAAGATAGGCACTTTATTTAATTGTTGATTGTTATACGGATTACTGCCCCTTCTTTATTTAATTATTATACGGATTAATCGGATCGATTTAAACGGTTTTAAACGGTTCGATTTAAACGGTTTCAATTTGGTTTGAAACCAACTGGTTCTATGGTTAAAATCGACCCGACTCGTTTAACAAATCAGCCTGAAACTAAAACCATAACCGTACCATTTACTAAATGGTTTTACGATTTCGGTGTAAATGGATCGGTTCGATTTCGATAAACGGTTTCGATTACAAATTCACATCTTTACTTGATGTCTTTCTATGCAGTTGTTCATCAACTTCTAACACATACATGTCTTCTCTTCTTTGTTGTTTGTGTTGGAATGGCACTTAAGATGTTAACCATTTTTTTTTTTCTTGTCTCTTCTCTACTTCTATTTGGAAGAGGGTCTTTTGTTCCTATTGGCCCTCTTGCCAGCCTATCATCATCTTTGCTCGTGAATGGCTCTAGGTTAACATTATCTTTGGAGGTTCTAGCATTTGTGACACAGTCAAAAAGGTAGCCTTTTGAGTAGCCATCGACCACCTTTAGATGGAGCAAAATCTTCATAGATGGACTTATAACTTCCGTAACTTTGATAAGATTTAGAATGCCATCTACTTTGATGTAAGCTTCAAGCTTAAATGTCTTCGTCATTACTAGATGCACGACTCTTTTAAGGAACATGCTGATCCATTTTCCAATCCCGTCTACCGTTAATGCCTTTTGTTTTTTCCCTCTATTAAACTAGTAAATATGCCAAATTCATTTCTCTCGCTCACGCAGTCAATGGCTTTTGTTTTATCTCCTTGACGAGACTCGCGAAATGCCAATTAATCTCTCTCTCTCTCTCCTCTCAATAATCCATAATTAATGACTTTCTCCTTAGCCCAGCCTGACTTGCCAATATGCCAATTCATCTCTCTCTTGTCTCTTCTCTCTTCTCTCTTCTCTCTTCTCTCTTCTCTCTTTTATCTTTTCTCTCAGTAATCCATAAATAATGGTGTTCTTCTCCACCTTGACTTTCTTGCCAATATGTCAATTCATCTCTCTCACTAATCCATAATTAATGGTTTTCTTCTTCACCTTAACTTTCTTGTCAATATGTCAACTCATCTCTCTCTCAAAAATCCATAATTAATGGCTTTTCTTCTTTCCTTGGCTTTCTTGCCAATATGCCAATTCAGTCATATCTCTCTCTCTCTCTCTCTCTCTCTCTCTCTCACTCGTCCATGATTAATGGCTTTTCTTCTCACCTCGACTGACTTGCCAATATCCCAACTCATCTCTCTCTCTCTCTCAATGAACCACAGCCAATGGATTTTCTTTTTCTCCTTAACTTGACCTGCAAATAAGCCAATTCTTCTCTCTCTGCCATATGATCCTTATCTTTTTGCTCTGTCTAATTAAGAACCCAAGTACTATAAAATGCTGGTTCATGGCCAAATTGGCTGTGCCATCAATTTAAAATTTAATAGTCACAAACCCCTCCCACCAAAAAATAAAAAAAGGAAAGATGGCTCAGAATAATAAGGCTCTTCTCATTCTTTGCATCCTAATGTTTTCCACTATTTTCATCCCAACGAAGATAGTGGCTGCACGTGCACTTGTGGAGATTTCTCAAAGCAGGTAGTCTATACTCTGATCACAGCAATATTAGTGAAGCTACATATTAGGGTTTCTTATCTATATATACATATCTGTTATCGTTGTTCTTGCAGATCAACAGAAATCAGGCAGGTCGTATATGGGTTTCATACCACAAGGTCCACAACCTATCAAACCCTCCTTCACTCGTAGGTGCTGTACTTAAGCAGAGATGCGGAGGATATGGAAGTCCTTCTCCTCCTCCACCACCACCTCTTTGAACGATATGGAAATATATAGCAGCTTGGGCGGCCTACATTTATTTATTTATTTATTTTTATTCAAATTATATAATTAGAGGGAAGGAACTCTGTCCGATTACATGACCACTGTCTCATCAGGAAGGTCAACAAAAAGTCACATAGAGGTATCAGGGGCCCACATAATCAAGGAGAGAGAAAGAACGTGAATAACCAGCCTTGTGGGCATCATTTTCCTTTCATTATATGTGATGGAGAGAGAGAGAGATTGATCTTGTCCAAGGAATGCCCAAGCTCCTCTATTAATATACCATATTTATTTCATTAAAAGCTTATAAAACCATACATGCCAGACCAG
>NC_056561.1:18347697-18349867 GCF_013358625.1 Macadamia integrifolia | reverse complement strand
ACCTAGCTTTGCAGATGTTGGACATTAGAACCCACAAATTAGGAAGAGAGATTTAAAGAAAAATGGTGCACGTAAGGGTCTATTCTTTGCCTCTCTTTTGGGTTTTCTTTCTTTTTCATGGATGGCCATTAAAGACGTAAAGGTCTGATCTTAGTTGAGAAACTTGACCCTACTCTTGCTGTGTTTCAGCATCTTTTCACGTTGGGGATTATTTTGGCCACTTTTTTATGTTAAGGTTATAAGGATATTATCTGATGACGAAGTTAAACAGTAAGAACCACTTAGTACATGAGCTTGAGATGAGTCTTAATGGATGAGGAGACCATATGGTGCTCAGCCTGCCTAACTCAGAGTGAACTACTCAAAGTAGTAAGAATCTTAACTAATGGAAGTCCAGCAAACTTATAGATCTATGACAGCTAGCTAGATATGTTACAGTTGTCACATATGGGCAAGGGGACTCTTCTAAGGTATATTGTGGCCAGTATAGTAAGGGAGAGTTTGGTACTCGTTCAATTCCAGAAACAACGTTTCGTGTCAAAAATAGAATTTTCAATTTCTATGTCAAAATGTCATTTAAAAAAAAATATATGGTGTTTGGTGAATATGTTTCAAAAAAGATTACCCTAGTTTTCACTTTTTTATATTTGGAACGGAACAAGGTTTTGTCGTTCCATCATTTTGCATTTCTAACATTTTTTTCTTGTTCTTTTTCTTTTTCATTCTAAAAAATGGGAAAACCACCAAGTTGACATCAAATGCTTTATTCTTTTTTTTTGTTCCCACAAGACAAAAAAACGTCAGAAACATTTTTCTAGTTGACTACCAAACGCTGCCTAAGAATCTTGCTCAACTGCATACTACAAATGCCAGTGTAATTAATTTTGGCCTAAGAGTGGCTTGGTTCCATCTCATTGCCACTTTTGATTGCTTTAAGATTTTGGCAAGAGATAGCTGCCTGATCATGTGGCTCCTACACCAGCACAAGCACCAATGAAAGCATATGCAGATAGGAATATCAATTTCAGATCCAGCCCGATGTCAGGCCAAATCAAGGCCCAAAAAATGGTTCAGCCCGATTAATGCAAGTGCCGGACTTAAGAACAGACCGATTACAATCGATCGTTCTGGTGCAAGGACTTTATCTGTTGATCGCCTAACTGGACCAATCGATTATAAGCCCAATCCTTAATGGCTGTTTGAAATTCCTATTCTACCCCCAAGTCCCAAACCATAAATACTTTCCCCACAATTTTTAATAGAAAGTGACACTTTGATGCACCTAATTTAACAAGACATTCTAAGGATCTGTTAAAGCCCAGCCCATTTTATTAGTGTTCCTCAGTAGCCCACCACCAAGTTTAGGCATAGTCCGTTTATAGTACAAAAATCTTGTAGTCCGTCTAAGGCCCGTTTAGCCTGATTATAGGAAGCCCAATCAAAATCCGAGCCCTACTGATGGAATATAAACCATACCATGCCTTCCCAATGTAAACATGATAAATCAAGGGGTCACGGTGCAAGGGTTGTAATTGGTCAAGCCTGATTGAGCCCCATAGGTTGACACATTTACGCCCCGGGTATCAATGTGGATGGGATTTTTATTTCACTGAAGTGGGGGTTAATTTTGCCCACCCCTGTTTCTGGAGCGCAAGGGCCATGCTACAAAGCTACTTTCTTTTTCCCTTAAGTTTAAGATTGGGGAAAAGAATGTTGCCACTCTACATAGCGTATGCTACTGCCCCCTTGTATCTATCTTTCTCCTCTCTACAATGAAATGACATATCTACCTCTTATTGTAAGAGGGGAGAGAGAGACAGGGGCTAGTGTACAAATACAATCCCATATTGGATTTTATAATTTGTAAAATTGTAGACTAAAAAATTTAGGTGGAGCTTCGGGAAAGAAAGATTAAAAAAAAAAAAAAAGTTTAGTACATGGCAACAATCCAAGAGAATCTTTCCATAGGTTTGCGACCTATCATGCGGCCTAGAAGAGTGATGTAGCAAATCTAACCATTGTATATATAGTAAATGGTCACTTTAAGCACATGTCAAATTTCAGCTTCAAATATAATTATTTAACTTCTCATCTGATACCATATCCCTATACATTTCATGCATCCCATTGTCCTGTGCATCCTTTTGCTAATCCCATATTTTTCAACTCT
>NC_056561.1:18319817-18347677 GCF_013358625.1 Macadamia integrifolia | reverse complement strand
TGTTAATGATGTTGTTAAGTTGTCCCTCTCAACTGAAGAGGATCGATGGAAGTGTTCTCTATCGAAGGAGGGGTATTTTCAACCAAATTAGATGTTAAATTCCTTTATGATTGACGTATTTCTATTGCTGATTAATTTACCGTAAAGAGGGTGGTTTGCAACATGCTGCCTCCTAAGTGGTGGAATTTTCTTTGGAAACTCCATGTTTACCCTAAAATTCAAGATGTTTTTCTAACTAGCGAAAACTTCACAATGGTATTCTTGTAAAGGATACTTTATACAAATGGTTTCCCATCGAGGACGTCAGTGCCTTCTATGCTTCTTATCTTGAATCTCTTTGACATCTTTTCTTTGAGTGTGAATTCTCAAAAGGAATATTGTTTGCTTGTCCTTTGGGGCTTAGACAGGAATATGTCCCATGTTCGTCCATTCAATCGTTTTGTTATACATGTTGTAATCTGATTTGTTATCTAAAACAGATAGGCGATGGTTTTTTATGTATTTTCCATTACCCTATATATATTTTTTATTTGGTTTCATAGGAATCTTGTTGTTGCTAAAGTTGGTAAGCCAAACCCTTTTCTCATTGTAAAACGGAAAGCAAATATAGATCTAGGGTACCTCGATAGTTTTCCTTGCAGCGGAATGGATTTGGTTGTTGTATGCATTGCTTCCCATGAACAGTCAACAGCGACGATCTCGCTAAATAAAGTTCCACCTTCCAAATCCAAGGATAGCAATGAAAATCCTTAGAAACACATAATTTTAATTTGGGAGAGACAGAAGAGAATAGAGAGAGAGAAAGATAGCGCTCTTGAGATTAGGTCAAAATTTTCCTTGTTTAATGTGTTCAGACCTGAATATTTATAGAAATCTGACCAATTAAAGTTTCTATTCCTTGGGCTAATCTGTTAGGATTTTTATGTGGGCTTAACTGATACCGATTGATCCATTGGGCCCAAGCAATTATAGACCCACTCTGATTAGGAAACTCCTAGCTCTTTCCATTGTGAGAGTGGAATAGGGTTTTAGGGATTCTATTATAAATAGAATACTGACGGTCCCTGCAGCCATTACTTTACTTAATGCCTTATTGGTTTTGGGAGCACGGCTTTCTCACAAGAGCAAGTGCACAGAAAGAAAGGAAAACCTAGAGTAAAAGGCTGCAGAAGATCTCAGTAGAAGGACTCCACTTGCGTAGTTCATTGTCATCTTCATGGGAATAATGTTTAACCACATGGGACAGAGGTTCATGATCTATGTTCATGGGACACAGGTACTTCTTTATTCCCATTTATGGTTCATGTCATGGTTGTCCCATTGATTATTATAGATATGGTAAATCTATATGGTTATGTATTTTAAGATGGGATACTTTATTGTTCTTGGTTTAGGGACTACACCTATGATTAATCTTTTATGAAAGGTTGATGATTCTTGTATTCTAAACATTATAGGGTTATTCATATGTTTAATATGGTAAAGAATCCCCAACATAATCTACCCCACATGAGCGCTTCACATGAACGGGGTCTATGACCCGATTTCTATTAACACTCATAGCATGTTAATCAGTGGATTTTTTTTACTTAAAGATCAGCCATTATGTATTATAATAACATGAGGAAAAAAATATATAGCAAAACCATTCAATAATCACGGACAGCCAAAACAGAATAAAAAAAACTCACAAATAGTGGGCTACTCTTCCGGCATTGCCATCAGTAGAACGAGCAGACCCACTGTTAACCGATGGATTATTGACTTAAACCTCACTAATTCTCTATGGACTAATACATCTACTATCCATATTCCAGATAAGATTGATCTCATTCAGCAATTTCTCCACCGCTACCCACTTTCTTTACATTGTCTAATCTTGATTTGTGCAGGGTTACCAAGGCCATACCCCTTGATAGATTCAAGATGGGCTTATGGCATTTTTTCACAGGGATGTCTTATTTCGATCCAATGCTGCCTGTTGCTGTCAAAAATCCCGTATGAGCTGACCTACATAAGCACAGACGGCAGAGGCCCAGAGCTTTGTCCGGGGTTAATCCTCCGACGCTCAAGTTAGGGTCGGCCGCACAATTTTCAGTAAGGGAGTAATGGTGGGGGTATTGATGCTTACCTCCTTCCTTCCTCTCGGGCCCTCTTATATAGCTCCTAGGGTTTAGGGTTTTCCCTTTCCTTCCAAGAGTCCTTCTCGGGTCCACCTTCTTCCGTCTTAGAGTTCCACTCGAATACGTCCATCCTTCTGGTGGGGAATATTCCCTTCATGTAAGCTACGTGATAGAGCATGATAGAGTCTTTGTACTCCCTATCTAGTGGGCGACACGTGTCCCGGTGGGCGACGCGTGTCCTCACCCTACTGAGCGATCGATTTGACCGTATCACTGCCATATGCTGGTAGGACAGGATTCAGAAGTGTTGGCTAGAGGTTTGCTCCAAGGAGTATTCGGACGATTTGGATGTATTCTCAAAGTCTATCAATGATCATCGGATTTTGGATGGTGTATTCAGACGATTAGGATGTATTCTCAAAGTCCATCAATGATGCTTCCAAAACCTACTGAAGGGGTATGGCCTTGGTCTTCATTTGGATATATCATTTCTTAAACCTTAGGTTCAGAATCTTCAGATTGAAGACCACCCACCAATTTCTATATTTCAGTTTTTGAGAAGCTTGGCTTATAAAGTTGTTGTAAAATAATACTCCCTTTTATATGTAAATGATATTGTTCATATTTAATGGTAATTATTTTATTGGTCATAAAAAAAATAAAAAAATAAAACAAAGTAATCGTAATTTTTGAAAATTATTATTTCAATAAGTTGAATTGTTGACAAAAAATTTCAATCATCAATACATAACTTTTTTGTAACAATCATCAGTACATAACATGTACAATATAATTAGCACAGTGGATTCTTTGGGTGCAACAGTCATTGTTCTCCTATTCTTGAGCTTATTAGATCAGTCACGCAATTCTTATATAACCAGTCTAGGGTTTTCGGCATTCCGGCATCAATCTCTTCTAAGATTGAATCTTTAATGTCTTTTTTCCTTTGGAAAGGTCAGGATGGTTCCAATTTTTTTTCACCCCATAAGTTGGGGCAATGTTTGCCTACCAAAGAATGAGGGTGGTCTTGGTCTTCGTAGAGGTGAGGAGTCTAATATTGTTGGTATTGTCAAGCTTATTTGAAAATTATTTCTAAAAGCAAGATGATTGAGTTTATTGGGTATATTCTAGATACCTTAGATTTGATTTAATTTGGACTGCCCTCTGCCTTACGGATGTTTCTTGGGCTTAGAAGAAAATTCTCAAATACAAGAGGCATCTTGTGTATGAAAATGTTAAGTCCTCCATTGATGATGGCTATGAAACCTTTCTTTATCTTGACAATTGACATCCTGATGGTATGCTTATTTTGAAATATGGGGATAGAATCAAACACGATGTTGGTTCTGATAGACTGACATAGTTTTACTCTATTTTGATGAATGAATCTTGGTTTCTTAGCCCTAGTAATTCCCTCTCTCTCATTGAGGTTTGGAGTATGCTTCCAAATGTTTGTTTTAGACCTCAAAGGTAGTAGTGATTTGGTGCAATGAGTTGTTAATTCTTCTAATAAGATATCCTTTGCTACCGCTTGGAACCTGGTGTATTTTAAAGCTCTAGTGTCCCTTAGTTTATGATTATTTGCTTTAGTTCTTTCATCCCTGGGCATTGTTTTACTGTTTGGAGACTTATGGTAGAAAGTTTGACCAACTCCCTCCCTACTAAGGGTGTTAATCGGTTTGGTTTCGGTTTAAACGGTGCAGATCGGTTCGATTCACATTTATTTGACTAAAACCATAACCGCACCATTTACTAAACGGTTCTACTTTCTGAAACTGTGACCGTTTAGTAAACGGTTTCGGTTTCCATGATTTCTAAACGGTGTCGGTTTCACAGTTTTAAACGGTTTCGGTTTCGGTTTATTCCATACGATTTGTAAAACGGTTCACAATCAATTTGTTATAACTTGCAACCATCTCTAAATTGAAGATCATAAGCTTATCAAAAAATAATTGGCAACCACAAATAAGAGATTCTATATTAACGATGGAATGTCTTTATTTGATAATCTAGTGTTATTTCTTTGCATGGCCCTTCTCATACATTTAGAACTAACATCATACAATATCCAAATCCAGCCTTCTACAGCATAAAATATTAAAATGACAGGTGGTTCAGGCAAAACACCCCATCTATGATAACATAATAATATAGTAATATATATGGATTACAAGTTCATGATCTAAAGCCTAAACTTGAACTGAATTGTAATAAATCATACCAAAGTAGGATGGGCACTTAATTTAATTGTTAATTGTTATACGGATTACTGCCCCTTCTTTATTTAATTGTTATACGGATTAATCGGATCGATTTAAACGATTTAAACGGTTTTAAACGGTTTTAAACGGTTTCAATTCGGTTTGAAACCAACGGGTTCCGTGGTTAAAACTGACCTAACCCATTTAGCTAATCAGACTGAAACTTGAAACCATAACCGCACCATTTACTTAACGGTTTTGCGGTTTCGGTGTAAACAGATCAGTTCGGTTTCAGTAAACGGTTTCGGTTACAAATTCACATCCTCAGTTCGGTTTTAGTAAACGGTTTTGGTTACAAATTCACATCCTTACTTCCTACCAAGGGTTTCTTCTTCGTAGAAATTAATTTATCCATAATTGTTGTGTTTGTGGGAACTCCTTGAAAATTGTGGAATATCTTTTATTCTCCTGTACCTTTTCCAATACCTTTTCCAAGTCTTTCTAGGGTGGTTTTCTTTCAAAATGTTGGCATGTTCCTAAAGTCCTTCCTTTTTTACATAGAATGGAGGTGGATTTCAAAAGTTTTTAACAGGTCTTTGTGTGATATGCTTAGTGAGTTGGCTTTTAGTGCAATTATTCACCATATCTGGTGGGAAAGAAATAATTCATTATGTCATATGTTAATGTTAGATAAAATAAAATAGCATAATGAGTATGTAATATGTAGTTTTCATGATGCTTTTATTGTATTATAGTTAATCAAATGTAGTCACATATGTGAGTATAGAATTTGCAACTTTGGGAGAATAATCAAAATTCAAGCAACTAGTAGAAAGACCGGTTGAACTTGAAAGAGTGGGTGCGTAACACATTTCCATCACCATAAACTGACGCTTATTACCTGAACTTTTAGCTAGACTATAATATATGGAATCATCCTAATCCTTCCCTCGATCAAAAATTGAGCCCCCCAACCGAGTCCTAGGCACTCATCCTAGGTGACGACTCCCCATCATGTTTTGCCACCCCATAGTAAACACAACCAATAGTGGGGAGACATAAAGGATCCAACCAAGGTCCATTGCACATACACTTGGGTCAGTGCATTTTGAGACATATGGATCCAGTTCTAGTGGCTTTATTAAATGCAGTAACTATGTTGTGATTTTGTATAAAGTATCTGTTTCGGTAGTCTTAAGTGGTTAAAGGTCATGTGGGATGTTCCAGTGAATTCCCATTGATGGAATATCTATTGACTTTAGTTGGAAGTCGGAATCAATCTGGATTTAGTATGTTTGATCATCATAGCATGTATTTTCAAACCACATCATTCCACCAGTGTAGCCTTGGTGGATAAGTGTGCAAGCACTTTGATGTGTAAGATCCTTTACAAAACAACATCCAAAATCTTATCCCAATTTTATGGGCCAGTCCTATATGGAGATTCTAAACAGCAAGGACAAGCGCAAAGACCCCATGCAAAAAAGATTGAAGAGTAATTATGGTTAATTATAATAAGTGATGTCTGTCAATCTGATGCACCACTACAAATCAACCACAGGCTTATAGCAACAGACTATACTAAGTTACCCCTGTCTACCTGAAGCACTACATAGATCGGTCAAGCCAAAGTGTCCTACATGCATTACGTCCACTTCTAAGATAATCCATCACCCAACCTACTTTTATAAAAGGGGTAATTAAATAATTAATTCTTGATAGACCCACTAAGCATAGAAGTAACGACTCGAACACAACTCCGCATTTCACATTTTCATCAAAAAGGAGTATATATCTCACATGGGTTAAGTGGTTTCAATTGAGATACCACGAAATGAGAAATTTGACCAAGATTTTGGCGAGACATCATAATCTCGTACAAGATTGTGTAGGATCCTTTGTCGACTTAAAATGTGACAACGCTTACACTTGGGTGTTTATATTCTTGCTTAGACCTGGGTGTATTTTTTAGGGCTTGTCACTTTCAACACTTCCCATTGGTCTGAATTCTTCTAATCCAAGGTTGGACTAATGAGTTCCTATTTCTCAAGTTAGAGAATGTAATGTTTTTATCAAGTCTGAGCTAGCATCTAGTCATTGTATAGGTATGGATTATTCGTTGAGTGTTGCTTGTTGGGCTTAGTTGGATGAAGTCCAATACAGGAGATTGTCTCCTTAATGTATAATGGGCTTTCTAGTTAATCTATTTAATGTGTAAAGCTTTGTACACTGTAGGCCTATTAACAACTAAGCTCATTTTAGGAGAGCCGTATATTTTGTATTTATTTTTTATTTTTTAAATAGGAGAAACATCAGTTGTTCTCAGTTTCACGATTGACCTTTGATCCTAGTCTATATAATGTTAGCAATGCCCATTAGTTGTTAAACTAACAATTGTATAGAGACTTGAGCAAACAAAACCGACGAGCAAGAGAAGAGCATTCAAGGAGATCTTCAAAAAACTATATGGATCTAAGTATGGTTCCAATCAATCTGTTATTATTGTTGTTGCTGTAGTTGTTGTGTTCATTGAGATGCCATATTGATCATGTGGAATAAATCTATCAAAGGAGCCATTAGGGTCAGGTGGGATTAGTTAAATCCGCCCCATTGGCATGTGTAGGCAGAACCATATCAGCTTAACACTTCCTACTCATAATCTCATATGATTTAACAAAAATATTAATATAATATGCTCATCAAATATGTTTATATAGTTTCAATTAATCAGAAAACCATCAGCACCAGTCTCAATTACCTATGAAAATGATTTCTCAGTTGTGTATGTGCCAGATAAAGAGATACAAATGACAGTCCTTAATATAAAGGCCCATACTAAATTTCAAGGCCCAGGATTAAAGCCATTTCCTGGGCCTTGACATTAAGGATGGGCCTTAATATTAGGGGGGTGGGGGGAGAAATAAAACAAGAGTCCCACAATTGAGATTTGTCTGTTAAGTAAATCATTCTTTGCAATGATCCTGATTTCACATTAATAACTTCTAATGAATTATTATAAATCTTCTTGTTATGATCATCAATGTTGCCTAATCCTTAAGGCTACATAAGCCATAAACCTGTACCCAACCAACATGACTCCTAATGCTGCTACATCAAATCCTATGTTATTGGGACCTAGATGCTTTATGCCAGGAAATTCCAAGGTCTTGCAATGGTGCCGCCCGAACTCGCCGCATTCATAATAGTCGTTGTCGGTATATTGGATGCCGATGAGAAGCTTATAGCAGTAGTAACTAAAGGAACAATACTTAATCCAAGCTATGAATGGAGGGATGTGTTGAATGTAGTATCCACCAGCTAATAGAAACACCAGCATTAACACAGAAGCTAAGGTGGTAGCTTGTTTCACTTCCATAAGGACAGCACCAAGGGCAAGGCCTAATCCTTGAGAGACTAAGACATTGTAGAGGATGGTCAAGAGTGTTAGCACAAAATTGATTGGGAAAGGCTTAAGCCCACCCATCCAATATGTGATGGCAACAAAGATGGTTGGTAGGACAAGCTCCATTGGTAAATCGCCGGCCGTTCGCGCAAAGTAGTAGGATGAAAGCCGGTACATCCCCGACGAGCGTTCCTTGATTAACATCGCTCTCTCTTGAGGGAAAGCAAATATGGCATTGAACATTGGAAAGAATCCCCAAAATGTGGAGAAGAAGAAGAGGAGACCCACCTGCATCATCAGAAATTAGACATAAAAGTGTCATTTGTTTTGTTTCTCTCAATTAGAATCTAGGCAGGAGGTTGGGCACATCGTTGGCTTTCCTGGAGCTAGCAGTTCAACCAATGGAGGGCTAAGATGAGAGGAATAGGGATACTTTCCCAAGGGGAGAGAAGAGAGATAGACAAAGTGCTTAGCACGATACTAGCATGCCCAGCCTTTTCCCTATTAGTAACGTTATAATGCTAGAAATTAATACCTGATCTTGTACGTGTGAAGGATCAGAATGCCACCATAGGAGACCTGAAAGAATGGAAACAGACAAGGCTTGGAAAACCCGGAGACCTGAGTAGGATTCATGCCTTCTCTCCTTTAAGCCTCTCACAAACAACACCTTCAATTGCTCACACCAGGTTGTGTTCCATTGCTGCTCTGAACCTGATACTATACACTTATCAAATGATAAATCGAATTGGATACTAATAAGATAGTACATTTACATATTGATAGATCACATGTCAAATTTTAGACCAAAAGTCAATCATATGCACACTTAATACTTATTCCATTTATTATCACATCTCTTCTAGTTTTAAAATGTTGTCTTCCTATGTAATGAACTCTCTTCTAAACTAAAGCATGACGTGTAAATGGGAAATTTTGAGATCTAGTTATCCATGAAATTTGAATCCAATCTGATCTCACATTTTTTGTAGGCCCCCAAACTACAAAACCTTTTCAATTTAATCATGGATTACGATTAGGCATCCTGACTCAACCAATGAAAAGGGTTGAGATGCAAGAGCCATAGAAGTCATTTTCGAAGAAGAGAATGACACAAGCAGCGTACTTAGCCTTTTTCCCTTGAATTATATGGAGTCCCCAAAAAATCTCATCGTCTAAAGTCAAATCACTGAGAGGAGGGGGTGGGGGGAAGAAATTTAATCCTCTCACATGTTATCACAAAAACAGAAACAGAAAGTGATCACTTACCCTTGCTGTAAGATGTGGGTGGTAGAGAAGTATTTTGATCCCCATAATTTCCACGGATCTCAGCCTTCAAGTTGTCATTTAGATTCTTTTTGTACGATGATATCAATAACTTTTTTATAGAATTTTGATCATCACTTTCTGATCTCCCATGATTATCATATCTATCACCTTGTTTCATATCAGGACCCACACCTGCATCCAAAACCATCCATCAATTCTCTTCTATAAAAAGCCAAAATTAAAAGATAAAAACAGATATACTCGTCGCCAGCGTAGGACATGTTCTACATTAGCAGAACCTCTTTAACAGTTAACAGTTAATGCATGCACGCGCGTGAACGGTGAAAGCGATAGATACACGTGGCATAACCACCACGATACACGTGTCATACACAGTACAATGGTTGTTCAACGGTAACCCAACTGATGAAACGAAAAGGGCATATTGGTAATTTTCCTAGAAACTGATGGACAGACCAGATTATGTGAAGAGAGTGCCATACCGTTAGCAAGATCTAGCAGAAAATCAGCCGGGTTAACGAGGTCCATTCGGGGCACATAACCAATAGACCCGAAATACTCCATTACCCGACTTGCAGTGCCACTATATATCGGGTGCCCGTCCGTCAACACAACCAACTTGTCAAACATCCAATACAACCGGCTCGACGGTTGGTGTATCGTCGTCACCACCGTCCTTCCACCTCTAGCCAGCCCTTGCAATGTCGCAACGATGCGTTGTGCGGTGGTCGAGTCGAGCCCGGAAGTTGGCTCATCCAGAAGCAGAAGACTCGGGTTAACAAGCATCTCCTGTCCAATACTGACCCGTTTTCGTTCTCCACCCGACAACCCACGCAAAAGAACCCCTCCCACGATACTGTTACGACACCTGGTTAAACCGAGTTCCAAAATGACCAACTCGGCTTGCTCCACTTTCTCTGCCCTTGTTAGCTTATTGGGTAACCTTAACAAAGCCGTATACGTTAGCGTCTCCAGCACCGTGAGATGCGGGTATAACACGTCATCTTGGGTCAAGAACCCGGTTTTCCGCTTAATTGACCCGGAAAAGGGTTGCCCGTTGTAGGTTATGCTGCCGGAGATTTTCCCAGGAAGCCTTCCGGCAAGTGCAGTTAGGAGAGTGGTCTTGCCACTACCCGACGGTCCGAGCATGGCGAGGAGCTCACCTGGCTGGACAATTCCACTCACTCCGCTGAGTACGACCCGGTCCGGCTTGGAATCGGTTGATCCAAAGCAATTTCCTCTGGTTGTGGGTAGCTTAATAGTGTAAGCCACATCTTCAAACTGCATAACATGAATGTATATACACTTCTCAATGCTCCATACTAACAAATGCTTAAGAGCCTTAAAACATTAAAACACATATATATACTACCTTGAGAGTCACAGGCCTTAATGACCCACGTAATATAGAGCATCTAGCTATGGTAGCCTGAACTTGTTCAGACATCCCATCCTCCAAACGTGAGCTTCCAGGGACAATAGGGGACTTTCCTGTGATGCCCATCTCTTGTTCAGGGGGCATCATCTATGGAGATCAGTAAAGAGCAAAGAAACAAATGGGTTTTGAGATTTGAGTCTCTTTTAGAGAGAGAGAGAGAGGATAAGGATGAAGATGGAAGGGAGGAGAAGAGAACTGAGAAGCTGAAGCTTAAATGGCCAAATTAGGGAAGGGTGAGATGCATGGACAAAGGGGGTCATGTGAGCTTTTTAAAGTGAAGGAAGGCACGGGAAGAAGACCGACCACCTGACCCACTAAGACACAAATCTTAATTAAACAGTGTTGAAGTAGAAAAGAGAGATACACCACTACACTACACCACACCACACCACAGGCACAAGGGTGATGGGGGGAGACTTATTAATTAGGACATGACCTTTTCCCATATTCTTGCTTAGTTATATAAATTAATTAGAAGAATTAATGTTAAGTGATTGAATGCTGGCTTTTCCCTAACCCTGGTCGCCCCTTCTCTTTCTCCACTTTGCTTCTATTACTTGTATGTTGTATATGCTTTTCTTAATTTCTCATGATTTCATTTTGGAAGAGAAGGTATCTCCTTTTTTAGAAGTCTTAAAAGAGAAAGTACTATTGGTTCCTCTTGGCTATAATACGTGTCCTTTGTTCATTTAAGATAGAGAGATAGTGGCTAAGATTGCGTCTTGTTTCCTGAAAAGGCTTTGTTGATGGTGGTGTCTGCGTCAAGGAAGGTTCTCTCTCTCTCTCTCTCTCTCTCTCTCTCTCTCTCTCTCTCTCTTTTACAAGTTTTAAGAAACCATGAGGCCAAAAGAAGAAATAAAATTTTACACGTTAAAGACTGAGTCTTCCTAATAAAGAAGTCAATAAAAATTTTTTATTTTCATAAAATAAAAGTGAAAGTACATGATTCTAAATAGAATGCAAAATGAATAATATTAGTTATATAAACTATACATGGTAGCTTCAATCAGCTCCAATCAATATATGCTATACATGGTAGCCTCAACTAGAATCAATTAGCTCCAATCTGTTATTTTTGGGATCCCTCAATCACCTTCAATCTTGAATCCTTTGTATATATAGTTACATACACAAAGGCCATTGTGTATATATGTGTGTGATTCAATCAATAGACACACAATCAACTCCAATCTGAGATCTGGACTCAATTGTATATATGGTGTATATTTTCTTTTTTGCTTTATTCTCATTATGATTCACACACCAAAAGCCCCACAAGTGAAAGTATTCACTCCAAAATTATCAAATAATTCAATAAACTCAACAAACTTAGTCTTATCCCAACGAAATGGGGTCGATTATAAAAATCACTCGTGGATGAGGATATAGACCAATACTTAATTGTTAAATTCAATAACCAAATGGTCCCAACTATCTTCAATAGCCTCCATTAGTTCACCCATTAGAATGGTTGAGAATGTAGGTGATTCAGAGGCAGCATGTAGCAATATGCCCCTATAATCATGGAAAATAAACCCAATTCCTCCTTTGGTGCCATCAGATATAAAATTTAGCTTTTGTAAATCCTAGCACGGGTGGATGCCATAAGCTTCTCTCTCTCTCTCTCTCTCTCTCTCTCTCTCTCTCATGTGAAAGAACAAGATTTACTTATATTGAAAGAAATTGAAAGAAAAACTGTTATATTAACAGAGAAAAACAGTACGGTTATATTTTTATTATCTTCACTGACCTTGATTAGTGTATGAAGAATCTAAGATTATCAACTAATTTACTCACAAATAGGTATAACTATTTAAGATATAACGACTGAATTATCTTGTTTAATGTCTTATATATACTACAACCATGTGCTTGTATATGAGGAAAATGAGATTATCCCCTAGTTAACTCACAAATACATATAGCTAAACAATATATAACATTGAATTAGCTTGCTTGTGCAGGATTTTCCTCGGAGAGAAACATATAAATCATATCATCCAATTAGGTGATCCCATTGGTGCAGATGTTTTGTGCCTCCTTTTTTTTTTTTTTTTTTCTTGGTAACTGGAAATTTAATCAAATTGATGTGAAGAATTCATCGATGAAGATCACAATGTGCCTGAATTTATAGACTAAACTATCAGACACATCAGTAACAGAACCCTCCTTACTAAGGTATCAACTAAGCCATATTATGACACCTTAGGAACAAACTGAAAATTACAAGACTCAGGATATGGATGAACATACCATGAATAATTCTAATTATGATCTGTTAATTTAGATTTTAGTTTTGCCAAAAAAAAAAAAATTCTGTTAATTTATTTTTCTAGTAAATTCATGTCACCCTTCTTCAAAACCACAAAGAGAAAAGGGCAACTCATCATTATGGCTAGCTAGGGTCTCACTCCTTTACACTGGTGGACGCATCCATGTGTCCAAATTGATCCTATCCACATGAATATATGAATCAATTGTACATAGCTAGCCATCTTAGTCATCAAACTTTTTTCCTAAATTATGAATGCTATTGGCCCCAAAATGAAAGCTAACAGTATATAATTGGGTGTCGTGGTCAACCCATCAATTGTTTATCTTTTTTTAATTAATATTGAAGAGTCCAAATTGTTCCACTTGTACATCTAAGTTGTAAAGGAGTGAACCTCAGCATTGTTCCATTATGCGGTGCCGCCCCAATATTGTAGACTGCCCTTGTAGTTATTCCAATAAATTTATTTTAATATTATTATTATTATTTGGGTAGTTAAGAAAGAATATAAGAACTACATGTGTGCATTAACCAGGAAAGATAATAACTAAACCAAGAAAATGACTTCCTTAATTAGAGCTAGCTTACTTTGTCATTCTAATCCTTTCTCAATTTAGAGATCTGATGAGACTAAAGGTTTATCCATGGCTCATGTCTCTATCCTCAACTAAAGGTTGTTGTAAACCTGGCCCTAGTTATTTCTTAATAGGCACATGCAAAAGTTAGATTACTTCAGGTAATCTTCTAAAGTGAAGCCTTTTCCAACCTATTTATCATCTCATCAATCCAACCATTACAAAACATCTAAGCTTTACAAAAGTGATAAACTTGGCTGTCATTACTATAGCCGTACAATTGGTGAGCCTCTACCATTTTATAAAATGAACTTTTTTTTTTTTAATGTATAATTTTTTTATTAAAAAAAAGAGCAAAGTACAACATCAACACCAATAAAGACAACTCGAAAGATCACAGTACCAACATCGAAACCAATGAAGGCAACCCTAATTAGGGAGATACCCTACAAACAAAAGATCAAAATCAGAATTTAAGGATGATGCATAAGAAGCCAGGGTGGAGGGGGAAATCATAAAATGATGATACATCAAAGACCGGAGAGGGAAAAAATATCCTTAAAATGATGGTACACAAGAAGCTGGCGTGGAGAGAGAAGAAGGATGTCCCAACTTGTGGTTAGATGCCTATTTCTCAAAGTGGCTAGACATGATAAACGCCTATTTCTGATTTCAAAAGTGACAACTTCTCAAAACTATTCTACAATGCGTGATGGAGGCTCATCTTTTTTTATTTCTTTCCCACCAAACATGATAAATCACAACATTAAATGTAAGCTTTCAAATATAATCACCGATTGACTTATCATTATTTATTTTTATTTTTTTTTCAATCCGCATGCATCTATTCCCTATGAAATTAAAGGATTTTTTTCTTTTTTTTTATGAGGCCACACTTACCAAGGACCTCCTTCTAAACATATCACAAGAAATAAAAGAAAGAAGCTAGTTATCGACATTTTCTAGAGTTCCAGCATAAACAAAAATTAGGGATTGATAAATTTCTCTTAAGAAGGAACTTGAGTAGAGAGAGACAAAATTAGAACACGTCGAGTAGTGAAACGTCCAGGAATATTTGAATTGAACCAGACAATCATATCCCAAGAATACTTTAGAGATTTTGAACTAATCAAATTTCAGACAAAGGTAGAGCTAAATTTCCTTGAAGAGTTTGGACGCCATAGTACAAAGTCTCCATTGCCTCAAGGTCTCATTGGAGTATAAGAGAGAGAAAATCAAGCCTCAATTAGATTATTGAAAATATTCACATCTGGGCACCAAATGTCATCTCGAATAATGGATGAAACTTTAACCATTCTATCAGAACCAGCATCATATCTTTTAGGATTCTTCCTATTTAAAAATAAGCACACCCCATTTGAATACCAGCTGTCATACCAAATCCATCAAACATAACTTTGATTTGCCATGTGATCAAAAATCATCTCTCAGATATGCACCATTACTTCTTATACTATAAAGTATGTGAGTTGATCTAATTCCTCTTACTAAAATCAGAAAAAGTTAAATAAACTTCTTGTTTACTCATTGGGCAGGGAAGTTTAGGCCAATTAATAGGAATGTCCTCTTATTGGGAGCATAAAGAAATATTTTCTCTACCTGAACCGAACCATTTAATGGATTGGGGCCAGGAAGAGACAACTCCATTAAGCATCACCATAGCTTGACCCACTCAAGAATCAAGATGTTCAACCAAATAAGTTCTACATTACTATAGTTAGCTTGTCATTTACAAAACAGAAAAGAGAAATACTTGTGCTGGACTTGGGTTCTTAGGGAAAGAAAGTGTGGGGGGCAGAAACACAAATAATATAGACACGTTTAAGAGGCATAGATGACTCATTCTACTTAGTGGGCTTATGTTCCATTATGCCTTACATAGGTAGCAGAGAAAGTGACTCTCTCTTATTATTGTTCTCACCTCCAAAGTCTTCTAGGTAGTTGGTGCTGCACCACCAGAAAAATAAGAAAAAGAAATTAAAAAATATGGTCATTGGGAGGTGATTGAAGCTAGCTGTCTATTTCATTTGGGTCCTCCTCAAGTAACTTGTTATGTTATGGTTTACCTCTAAGCCTGACGTTTGATTGGTCGGCCATGGACATGACCAATATAAAAAAAAATCATTTTGTTTAGATATCTAAGGGAGGGGGAGGGGGGAGGGGGAGGGGGAGGGGGGTTGTGGGTGGAGGTGGCCAATTTGTCAATGGTGAAGTTTGGTTTATTTTGACTTGAAAGTCACATTGAATCAGAGCACCATGGGCAATGGAGAAGAGCTCATCCCATGAATTTGAATATTGTGCTTGATGATACAAAGCTTAGGATTCAACCCAACATTATGAGCTATGACAAAAAAAGAAATGGAAGGGATGCTTTTAAGAGACAGATTCAGAAGTCAAGTAAGAACAAAGTGATGAGAAAGGAAAAAAAAAATATATTTAAAATAATAAAGTGGCATACATTCAGTTCACATGAGAAGGGTTGGGTAGTGTCAAATACATTGTCAGTTGTCATCCAATGGAGGGTCTCGAGCTACCAAACGATATCACAGAAACAAAAAGTGATTCAACTAGTTAAATATCTATATCTAAATGGGTCTTTTAACACTGACACTATACCTGATCATCACAGTAGTTTTCAAACTTGAATAAACTTAGAAAACACTTGCTAATGATGTATATAATGGATAGGAATGGGGACAACTAAAGTGATTATAAAATTTTAAGATAATGTAGTTGTTTAAAGAATACATTTTATCTGTGTTCGGTATGTATTCTGAGGTGTAAAAACAGAAAATAATTTAGTTCCCAAATGTGTTATAAATGCAAAATCTATTTTTCGGAGAACACATACAAACAGAAAAGAAATGAGTTCTAGAATGTGTTATAAACCCAAAATCTATTTCTGAGAGAACACATACGAAACACACAGTTTTAGACTTTTTTTTTTTTTCTTCCTAAGGGTAGGGAAGGGAAGTAGGTAACAGGCAGGGCTAGTGTTCCTCATCCTGGCCCCTAAATTATTGAACGTAGTAGGATGAACTTTGTAGAATAAGTCAAATGCGTATCGAGTAAATTTGCTACGAACCAGGGCAAGACTGAATCTCTTTATCTAGGTTGATTTCATGTTATAATTTGATTCTTGCAATAGTGAATGTCATCATTAATTCATTCCCCTTATTTATGAAAGTCCTACATATTTCTTCTCAATCCAACCGAAGGGTCAGATTCTGTGAGTTAAGAGGTTCTTTCTTCATCATGGGTGAAGGAAAACTTGGTCCACCGAGGATTGATGACCCTGGTATCTTTGTTTACTTGGTGTGCTTCCTCAAGGCTGCAAGTATTACTTATTAATGGCTGATTACACTATCAAACGTATTGGTTGTCGTTGACACCCTCATCTCCCCTCACCACCCCTTGACAGCATGTACTAAAATGAGGCCAATCAAAGGTGGTCCATATGTCAAGGAAGTCTCACTTCTTTAGCATAAACCCTTCCCAAAGCAATTGTAAAATATGTCTTTTTTTTCCTAATTTGCTAGTTATTCAAGGAGAGAAGAAAGGGAAGGGTAGACCCAGAAAGGATACAAAGAGTAAGCACTAACAGTAGGACGCCTCAATTTGTACAAAATTACAGAGTTTACAAAAAAAGGTTTTACTGCCTAATAATGCAAAGGGAAAACTAGGGTCTTACTTTTCAAAATTCATTATTGATACTTAAAAAAAAAAAATTGTTTTACATTTATTTTGTCTTGTAATTGTTTATTTTCTGATTTTTTTTTTTCCTCATATGTACATCTAGGAAATTGCTCCCAAAAGAAATGTTGTTTTTTTTTTTTTTTTTCTAAAGGATCAGCCTAACTTACAATGTCTCATGGGACTTTGAACTACAACCAGTAAAAGGGAGAGGCTAGAGGGGAGAGAAGGTGCCTCAAATCAAATCTAAAGAGGTGAGAATCAAAACTCGTGATCTCCTAGGATGCCTGCATTCTAGTGGGAAGACACTAATCAACTGTGCTAGCCTTTGTCATCCTGAAATGCTGATTTCAGATCACTTCTCTTCGATCCTCTTAATTTTTAAGAATGAAACTTCTATTACGAAAAGTGGTAGTGACCCTCATTCCACAATGTAAAATATTAAAAAGAGGAAAAAACTAGTAGGGTATTGAAGATCATAGAGACATTTGCAAAAGAATTTTTTTTTATTTTTTTTTGGTAGATTTACTAAAGAACATTTCATTACATATAGTTAGCACTTGAGCTCCCTAAATGATTGCTGCTCTATTAGTCAGAAAATTATTAATTTCCATTTATTTTGGTGTTGAAGTGGGTGTTCAACTTCGAGGGCCATTTCTTCCACATGCATGGCAGGTCAAAATCGGGCCAAATTTTAGTGAAAGGTCAATGTCTTTCTCGCTCATAAGATTGTAGTTCTATTGCATTCTGACTTCTACATTGTCGCATATTAGCTGGATAAAGGTTTGCATTTTATTTTAGGGGAAGAGTTTCTTATAGGGGCAATGTAAGAAGAATTCTCCACATTACATCAATTAGGGGTTGAAAAATAATATTATTCATACAGGGTCGGTTCACATGAGACCTTATGATCATAATAGGAGAGAAAATGTCAATGTGGATTACACTATTTATTATGTGAGAATTGTATACTGAAATATGTAAAAGAACAATGGAACAATCTTTTTCTCTTTATTTTGTCATAATTATTTTCTTATTCATCCAATATACATAGGTAATTACTAAAGAAATATACTTCATGGTGGGTCTTAGTGCTATGAAATTTGGCTTTGGGACTATGAAATCTGGCATGTGACATCTATGTCAATAGTTCTACCCTAAAAAAAAAAAGGCGTGAAAATCATCTACAGCCACTGCACCGTTGTAATGAGCATCAGATGGCTGGAGCCCCTTTTGCCAGATACTATTAGTCGTTAAATACTCACTGCACCCCACCGGTCGCTGCAGACAATCTGAACCCAGAAAAAAGGTCTTCTATACCAATAGGCTTTTGGTCGAATGGTTTAATTGTGCCATTACCCTACAAGAGGCAAGTCCTAGGTTTTCTAGCCCTATCATCTGAACCTCAAAACTTTGCTAGGACAAGGCTCACATGACTGATTTTCCCTTGCTCTCCCTGACAACCTGAATCCGCTCTGGCCCACCCTAAGCCCAAACAGGGCTTAGGCCAAGTTTTTTTTACCCTAAGGGTAGGTTAGGGTTGAAAAACCCCAACCTTGGGTCAGAGTTGGGTCGGGCTCGGGTTGAGGCCTTAGCCTAGCCCAACCAGACCCAACTTGGCCTAAAACTAAACCCTAAAATTTTATATTAAAATTTAGGACTCCTATTGGTATTTTATTTTTCTATAATTTTTTAATGTATAAGATATGAATGGTAAAAATATGTTATCAAGGTTAGTCCAACCATTGTAAAAGCCAAGGGGCAAGGTCAACCCAACCTAGCTCAGTCCAACCCAACTGGCCTGACAAGGCCAATTAGGGCCGAATTGGATTGATATGAATCCGACAAGATTGAATTAGGTCTGGCTTGAATTTTGATGACCTAAGATTATATTAGGGTTTTTAACAAATCTGGCCCGACCCGACCGTGTTTCACTTTTCCGTACCTTGCTAATAAAATAATATAAAAAAAGATTCCTTTTGCTTAAAGAAAATGACACGTACCCTCTATCCTATAATTGGAATATATGAAAAAGTTTAGCACCCATGTGGCTCAAATGATCAATGAATCATAGAACCTGTGGTGCAACTATGTAGCCTTTAGTATAGCATACATGCATGTAGCCTTGAAATAATGAATGTCACGGATGATATTGAGTGGCAAGAGGAGAAGAGATCATTGTGCCACGTGGCTCAAGTATAGCTGTTGTAGTACTCATGTGGTGTGACATAAGCGTGGAAAGGGGAGAAGGCAACACGTGGGTGGTGAACAACGGAGGGGTACTTGCTTGCTTTATTAGATGTGCCACTCGGAAAAAGTGTGACATATGTGTGTGATGTGTAATATTTGTGGGTATGTGTTGCGAGGGAGGGGATTAATCTTAGTTAATATAGAGGGAGAGAGCCAGAGCCCATTGGACCTTGTTTTGATTACTTGTGTTAGGTTATGGTAGAGCGGATCAAGTCCTTATTTGAGAACCATTCTCATATGAGATTGATCCGTATAAATAGAATCTACCCAAGAATTAATTATGTAATGAATTCTATTTGTGTGGATCAATCCGTACGAGAATGATTTTTATACAAAAATCTGATCCACACTCATGGTCATGTCCATCCTTCTCTAAAACCCCTTACACCCCAAAAAACGAAAAGAATTTTTCATTCAACCTTCAACCTTCATAATAGAGAATAAACAGTTGCGTCAAAGTTTGGAATATTACTTAGGCATAGATAGTGTTTCTCTCATATAAATATATCCATGATCCATGAAACAAATTCCTCATTGGCTACTTTAGTATGACTCACCCCCTCTCATGGCTTTCTACATTCTAGTGCTCTAGTGCTCTAGTGCTCTAGTTCTCTCCTTTTCTGTGTGTGTGAAAAATGACAAGTGTCCCCCAAGTATTTGCTTTTGTGATCATTTTTTAAGGTAACCATCTCCATCAAGTCAAAATTTGGTGTTGTGTAGGCATTTGGTAATTGAAAACCTTTCGGATAAGAAGAGATGAAAAGATAGCTCCACAATCGTTCCCATAAAAAAATAAAAAGATAGATCCACAGTCAATATTTCTCTCTCTAAAAGGAATTTGTTCAATCAAATCACTAGTCAATCTTTTTTATTTCTTTTACAAAGCCCACAATAGCCAGAACAGGACAGGACACATAAGGGGTCAGAAGGAAGTCCATTGGGCCATATTTATTACTAAGTATTAAACAACTATTATCTATGATCTTCTTCTGAACTTACCTAGACCTTACTGTCTATGTTTATTAACTATATAGGAAATATATCAAAGTTCACTTTAGATCATAGAAATCATCTATCTTCTGTAACTTTCTCTTTTATTGGGTTCTCTTTTAGCCATTTTTTGAAGTAACAAATGCTTCATAGCTTCTTTAGCCACCCAAAATTCAGATCTCTAATATTCTTTATCTGAATAGTAAATTAAAACATAATTAGCTAACCACTGTTCTCTTTGATTACAAGCCCCCACCTGTCCTACCAAAAAAAATACCCCACCTGAATGTATATTAACAAAGCCATCAACAGCAGTCAAAGAATTTTCCAACCACTTTGAATGGCCCAACACTTAGAAAGAAAGAGATATGTTCCAATTGTTTTAACCATTAACTAATGCATTGTTCTTGTTGTATTGCTCTCTTTTCGATTTTTATTATTCTTATTTTGTCTCTTTACGGATCCATGTAATCGATCCCATTTAGTTAGGATAAGACTGAGTTATTGTATTATGGTCAATAGTCAAGTTAGTACTCATTCTAAGTGACATATTATCCACGTGTCATCTACAAAAATTCATTTCTTTTAAAGTTGGAATATGGATGGTTTATGTAGTATACTAGTGGAGTTCAAACTCCAAAGGATCACACAAACATCTTTGTACTATTAATGATTTCCCTTCCATAGAAATGTTGATCAGTATTAATGCCTATCAACATCGATGATTCGATATTAAAACATGTTGTCGGAACCCGAAAATTACAATACTAAACATCTTAAACCTTAGTTACAAGACTCTAAAATTAAGTTGGGTAGCCTCCCACTTAGCCTCAAGAATCAGATTTTCAGGAATGAAGTAGGCTTCCCACTAAGAACATCATAGTTCCACCATGGAATCAGGTCTTGAGAACTTTGATATTAATAAACTGGAGAGCACTCAAAACAGAAAACCCCTAATATGATTCATTGAAACTTCTTTCCCACTTCTTTCTACAGGTAAAGCATATCTTCTCTTTATTGGAAGGACCCATGAAATCAACCTAGCTTTGCAGATGTTGGACATTAGAACCCACAAATTAGGAAGAGAGATTTAAAGAAAAATGGTGCACGTAAGGGTCTATTCTTTGCCTCTCTTTTGGGTTTTCTTTCTTTTTCATGGATGGCCATTAAAGACGTAAAGGTCTGATCTTAGTTGAGAAACTTGACCCTACTCTTGCTGTGTTTCAGCATCTTTTCACGTTGGGGATTATTTTGGCCACTTTTTTATGTTAAGGTTATAAGGATATTATCTGATGACGAAGTTAAACAGTAAGAACCACTTAGTACATGAGCTTGAGATGAGTCTTAATGGATGAGGAGACCATATGGTGCTCAGCCTGCCTAACTCAGAGTGAACTACTCAAAGTAGTAAGAATCGTAACTAATGGAAGTCCAACAAACTTATAGATCTATGACAGCTAGCTAGATATGTTACAGTTGTCACATATGGGCAAGGGGACTCTTCTAAGATATATTGTGGCCAGTATTGTAAGGGAGAGTTTGGTACTCATTCAATTTCAGAAACAACGTTTCGTGTCAAAAATAGAATTTTCAATTTCTGCGTCAAAATGTCGTTTAAAAAAAAAATATATGGTGTTTGGTGAATCTGTTTCAAAAAAGATTACCCTAGTTTTCACTTTTTTATATTTGGAACGGAACAAGGTTTTGTCATTCCATCATTTTGCATTTCTAACATTTTTTTCTTTTTCATTCTAAAAAATGGGAAAACCACCAAGTTAACATCAAATGCTTTATTCCTTGTTTTTTGTTCTCGCAAGACAAAAAAACGGTAGAAACATTTTTCTAGTTGACTACCAAACGCAGCCTAAGAATCTTGCTCAACTGCTTACTACAAATGCCAGTGTAATTAATTTTGGCCTAAGAGTGACTTGGTTCCATCTCATTGTCACTTTTGATTGCTTTAATCATATAGAAGATTTTGGCAAGAGATTGCTGCCTGATCATGTGGCTCCTACACCAGCACAAGCACCAATGAAAACATATGCAAATAGGAATATCAATTTCAGACCCAGCCCGATGTCAGGCCAAATCAAGGCCCAAAAAATGGTTCAGCCCGATTAATGCAAGTGCTGGACTTAAGAACAGACCGATTATAATCGATCGTTCTGGTCCAAGGACTTTATCTGTCGATCGCCTAACTGGACCAATCGATTATAAGCCCAATCCTTAATGGCTGTTTGAAATTCCTATTCTACCCCCAGGTACCAAACCATAAATACTTTCCCCACAATTTTTAATAGAAAGTGACACTTTGATGCACCTAATTTAACAAGACATTCTAAGGATCTGTTAAAGCCCACCACCAAGTTTAGGCAGAGTCCGTTTAGAGTACAACAATCTTGTAGTCCGTCTAAGGCCCGTTTAGCCTGATTATTGGAAGCCCAATCAAAACCCAAGCCCTACTGATCGATTATAAACCATACCATGCCTTCCCAATGTAAACACGATAAATCAAGGGGTCACGGTGCAAGGGTTGTTATTGGTCAAGCCTGATTGAGCCGCATAGGTTGACACATTTACGCCTTGGGTATCAACATGGATGGGATTTTTATTTCACTAGGAATGGGGAAAAGAACGTTGCCACGCTACATAGCGTACACTACTGCCTCCTTGTGTCTATCTTTCTCCTCTCTACAATAAAATGACATATCTACCCCTTATTGTAAGAGGGGAGAGAGAGAGAGGGGCTAGTGTACAAATACAATTCCATATTGGATTTTATAATTTGTAAAATTGTAGACTAAAAAATTTAGGTGGAGCTTCGGGTAAGAAAGATTAAAAAAAAAAAAAAAAAGTTTAGTACGTGGCAACAATCCAAGAGAATCTTTGCAGAGGTTTGCGACCTATCATGCGGCCTAGAAGAGTGATGTAGTAAATCTAACCATTGTATATATAGTAAATGGTCACTTTAAGCACATGTCAAATTTCAGCTTCAAATATAATTATTTAACTTCTCATCTGATACCATCATGCATCCCATTGTCATGTGCATCCTTTTGCTAATCCCATATTTTTCAACTCTTTGTTTTGGGACTTGGCAAAGTTGGATTGGTCTGAATTTTACATGTGAGTAGAAGACATTGGTTTCTACTTATCCACAAATTTTCAGTCCCATCAAAGTTGCAACTTGATAGAACTAAGTGCAGTCATGCACCAATTTCATGTTTACATTGCTATGTACTAAAAAATAAATAAATAAATAAATTTGATAGATTTCATTGCAATTGTTGGATCACAAAAAATTAAATTACATATAACTCCTTGATAAAACTACTTCCCTCAAAATCAGATTCCAAGGTTTGAAATTGTTAGAAGATATAATATTTTAACTTCTACTGATTATTAGTCGTAAAATAGTCATTTTTTGAAGGTAATGAAATGTAGTCAAAGTTAATACCATAAAAATATGCAGTCAATGTAGCAATAAAATGATTACTGATATCTAAACAGTTATTTTACCCCTGAAAATACATTATTCTATTAAATTTTTTTAACCTTGATTAACTGAGGGTAATCGTCCATTGGTCCATAGGCTTGGGTTGTTATGCAAACAGCTTTATGCTTTTCTCTTCTTGTCATCATCTAAACTTTATAATCATTTTAAAAAATAAAAGAAAACTTAAATATTATTTTGAATGAGTGTTGGGCACCCTCTAGCTATTATGGAGCTTCTGACTCAATCAATGGGAGGAACTTGGATTATAGGATATAAAGTTTTTTTAAAAGATAAGCAGAAAGAGTGACACAAGTTGAGCACCCCATCAACGTGTCTAGCTTTTTCCTTATTTCTTTTTAACAATTGCAATTTGGTCTCTTTTTTTTTCAAAATTCACATTATAAGCTTATCCGAAATTTAAGTCAATGTCACTTTAAACTTCATAGCTTGAAGTTTGCCAAAAAAAGGAAGCTTGAAGTGAAAACTAAGTTACTAGGATTTTGCTCTTAGTACTCACCTAAGTTAATTATATATATATTTTTTTTTTCTTTTGGTACCAAAGTTATTAGATTATAATTAGAAATTTGCAGCCAACAATCTCCTTGAAGTGGCAGAATGTAGAATTGGACCAAGTGGACTTTCAGATAACTTAAGGAGTTCTCATTTCTCTTAATCACAACCCATCCGTAAGGGTAAAGAAGAAAGATTTCTTCCTTCTTTTTTTTTTTTTTTTTTTTGGGGGGGGGAGGGGGGTGGGGGGTGGGGGGGGGTGTGAGCGTGGGGGGTGGGGGTGTGTGTAATGTATAAGGACTAAGTTACTTGACACAACCTATCATTACACACACTACAGCAACAACAATATCTAAAACAATATCCCAACTTAATGGGACCGGTTCCATGGGGATTCCAAGCAAAGGCGAGTGCAAGGATCCATGTAGAAAGATTGAGAGGTTATGGCCAATTACAATAAGTGTTGACTGTCAACTTGAGAAACCATGCATTACAAATTAGCCATTGGCTTATAACGACAGACTATAATAAGGTATCGACGGTCTACCTGACGCACTATATGGATCAATCAAGCCAAAGTGTCATATATGCATTATATCCATCACCAAGATAATCCATCACCTAACATACTTTCATGAAAGGTGGAATGAGATAATGAAATCGCAATAGTCTCGTTAAGCACGAAAGTAACAATTCGAACACTCAACTCCGCGTTGAAAACTATGCCATCACACACAACTCCGTATTAAAAATTAGACATGCAACACAAAACTCCACATTAAAACTAAAAATACGAATGGTTTTTTATGCAAAGTAAAGAGAAATTTTTTTAACCATATTTAGTAATGATATATTTTACATATTATAGCAAAGGGTTTTTTATACAAAGTAAAGAGAAATTGTATTACCATTTATGGAATGATTTGAAGTTAATTGTATAATCACATAGGATAATGATTACATATATTACTTTTTTAAATATAAAAATTTCACTTTCCTTTCCTTTAATTCCCCTTATAATCAAACATAGCCCTAATTTATTGATATAACAATTGCATCAAGTGAAATCATGATCCTCCTTATTTCTAGTCCAGCCCATTTGGTTAATGGATCCAAACATCAACACGTAACAACAGCCCACAAATTAGAAGGTACGGCTCGAAGATGTCCAAAACCCATCTTCTCCCTAAATTCCGAGTCTTCTCAACTCAGTTCACTAAAGTTACAAGTCATGTGATGGGATAAAATGTATATATATATATATATATATATATCTACATTTTTTAAATATTATTTTTATTCTACTTGTCAAATCATAGACTTAAAATTAATTTTATAAATATTTAAAGTTTTTTTTTTTTTTCTCATTTAATTTCCCTCACAACCAAACCAAACGGATTTGTGTAAGAAGAAAGTATTCCTTCACCCGAGGAGTGAAGGAAACTTTCGCGAAAATAACGCTCGAAAGTCCAAAAAATAGTGCACGGAAGTAACGCTCCGAAGTCCAATTGGATATGGATTATGGAGCAAACTCAGCAAAGGCGAAGGTTACGAGTAGATCGAGTTACGACTTACCAAAGTAATAGTTTTAAAATTAAGAACAGTGGGAGCGCGATGATGATTCTTGATTGATTTTGTTTGATCTCCGTCTCTCTCTCATCTTCTGTTTTCTCTTCTTGGTTCTTATTTTATACCAATTGGGTAAGACGATAATCGATCTCTCTTTTCTCGTCTCATGATCTGTTATTTTTATTGTTTTTCTTTGTTTATGTGTTAATTCTTCAATTGAAGGTTTTTGAAGGATGGAACCGATGGATATCGTTGGGAAATCGAAAGAGGATGTTTCTCTTCCGAAAGGTGAGATTTTCTTTCTTGCCCTAGTTTTGGTTTGGAGTGCATATCAGTTGTTGTTGCAGAATTTCATCCCTTGATTCATTGTATTCTGTATTAGAAGAGTAGATTACTGTCATTACATTGTGAATAACTGATAGTAAGTTGCAGCTGTAGTTTACTTCAGAGACTAAATACCACAGTTAGGAAATACACCAGGGGAAGGGGGAAATGGAAGTAGAAATTTATTGGTTGTATGCTCATTCTATTTCTCAGGACAGAGTATTAGGTTAAAATTTTTGCCGGGTTGGACGCACATTTGGAACCCGGATACTTCGAAAATAGATAATTATTTTGTATTAATCGCTCTTTCGCAATGATATTGTGTACAACAGAACATGTCTAGCATAATAACACCATATGCATCCTTATTGGTTCAGCTGTGCCCATTGGAATCACCAAAGTTGCATATGTTTGAAGGTCTTAGGGTTCTTTTAATTTTAAACTGGAATTCTTTTGGAAATTTATTATCTTTCAGATTGTTTGGCATCTAATGTCTGGGTAAGGAAGTTGTTATGAGTACTCACTAGTTCTTTGCAGACCTTTTATATTTCCATCCTGTTTAAACTCCTTACTGCTGATTTATAATCACTCTGATAACCTCCTTTTAAATTTGTGGTAATATCACCTTGTTCACAGATGTAGCAGTGCTGATTGTCTCAGCCACATTTTCCATCCGTATAACAAAGGATGTTTTCCAATGAATATTGGTGTGGAACTAAGAACAACTTATTATATCTCATGGAAGTTAGAAGAGGTGTTCTTTTGAGTCGTAACTAACCTGATATTGGAGGTGTCAACTAGCACAGCTGTTAATGGCAGTTGCCTGTTGTTGCCATCTATTGGAATCGAATCCCACCTTTGCTTTTGAGGAGGGGGTTGGGGGGAAATTTATGAACATCCCCACCCCCAAAAAAAGACAGAAAAGAAAAGATATTGAACACCTAAATGTACAGCCTCTGGTGATAGTACAGGTCAACAACTCATTCTTTTCTCTTTGATGTTGTGGTTACTTTTAGTATGTAAAGGTTGTATAGGAGGATGCATAAACAGTATTGGTTGTATGCACATGCTGTAAAAACTTGAACCGGTTTTATTGGTTGTCCTTGTATTATTTTCTTCTTCTTCTTTTTTTCTTCCCCCCCCCCCCCCCCTTTTTTCCTGTTTGGGCTTGCTCATGTGAAAATTTTACTTCATTTGCAGCAACTATGTTTAAGATCATTAAGGAGATGCTACCACCAGATGTTCGTGTTGCAAGAGATGCTCAAGATCTTCTTGTTGAGTGTTGCGTTGGTGAGTTAAAATAGCTGCAACTGTGGTTATGTTGATAGGGATGAATACCATTTCCTGTACTTCCCCTTGATCAGTGTATCTAGCTGCCACTTTGTTTCCCTTTTTGAGCAAAAAGGTTTTGAATTGTTCTATGGAATGGAGCTAGTTTTCAATTTCCTTGCCATTTTAATTTCATGAAAGTTTTGAATTTGCATATACTTTCAATTTTCATTTTCGCTTTGTAAATGATGGTAAATATCTCTATACATACACACACACACACACACACACACACACACACACACACACACACAACAACAACAACAATTCAACCTTATCCCAACTAAATGGGGTCGGCTACATGCATAGTTTTTAAGGTACTGATGCGGTCTAGAGATGGTAAGGCAATGCTCCGCCTTACGTGAAGTGGCGATTT